>NC_071266.1:3360670-3573170 GCF_023375685.1 Ictalurus furcatus
TAAATTTGCTGTCCCCTCAAAATAACTCAACACACAGCCATTAATGTCTAAACCGCTGGCAACAAAAGTGAGTACACCCCTAAGTGAAAATGTCCAAATTGGGCCCAATTAGCCATTTTCTCTCCCCAGTGTCATGTGACTTGTTAGTGTTACAAGGTCTCAGGTGTGAGGAGCAGGTGTGTTAAATTTGGTGTCATCGCTCTCACACTCCCTCATACTGGTCACTGGAAGTTCAACATGGCACCTCATGGCAAAGAACTCTCTGAGGATCTGAAATGTGTTTGTAAAATTTACAAACTTTGAAGTGTTGATTTTATCTATAATCTTAATCCTCTGTTTTAATACCATAAATTGTGCTTGACTGAGTGTTGTTACAAATAACTTTGCACATAACCCATGTATACACCAATGGTTACATTCTCAATGACTTTAAGTCCTCACACCCAAAATGGGCTGTGACCCTGAACAGCTATTCACATGCATAACTATTAACTCTGATAACTCTGTACTAACATAGGAAGACTTTTATTACAGGAAAAGGTAAGAATTAAAGTGAAAAATATCATTACTTTATTAGGTAAGGTAATTAATGTCACAATTTATGACACTAATTAATGGGGAGAATTTAGAAAGACAATGTTTGTACAGTATTTTGGAACAGGATGTATTTTAAATTCTTATGTATATCTTAAGGTATAACACGTTGATCATAATATTTAACCATATTCATTGCTTAAATTTGAAAGTTAAATTTTTATTGCCATTTGAATGGCTGCAGTTTTCATGGAGTGACCCAAATTTGATATTCATGAAAAGCCCATGAAATCGGAAAGACTGTAATATGAAACCTGTCGTTTCAAATAGGAAATTAATGAAATACAAAATGTTATTTTATGTTTATTTCTTCTCCCTGTGTACTGGGTGCCATCATCCAGCATGTTCCCGACTATATCGGCGCGCATTCCTCCTCCAGCCCTAATGAAGACCTTTAGTTTGGCATATTTGCTTTAAACTTGAACTAATGTCTCATAGAGATGCTGCAGTGTTCTTCACTGCATAGTGTCCTGCTTTTCTATAAAAGCATTGGTGAGGACTCTTGGTTTCTCTTCATGGTTTTTTCCATTTCATGGTGCTGTTGAATCTACGGTTATGCTGTTAAATGTCTTATTTATTTATTTTTATTTTATTTTATTTTCATAGATTTGTCTTCTGCCACTGGGAAATTCTTATTTTTTTTTTTTAGTTTGGTAGTTATTTTGTGCTTTCTGCTCTGTGAGCTTTGCTTTTTATCGAGTTTTATGGGCCTCACTAAATGCAAATCAGCTATGCCGTGCACGTTCCCGGAAATTTACGGGTTTTAAGAAAATCTGCGTTTTCAAAGCTTTTGTAAATCTGGGAGAAATGTTTAGTTTGGGTTTGCTTACACAAACACTGACACACACTTTACTAAAGGATTGATAAATGAGGCCTGCTGTTGGATAAAACATGCTGTAATCATGACTATGATTGTTAATACTTAACACAAATCACACCTTCAAGACTCTTATATTAAACATGCATTTAGCGCATTACTTTTAATGTTCCTTTTCCCAGTGTCGGACCTCTGCACAGTGACTTGCAGTATGATGTTAGTGCCAGTAAAGAGGGCTTTGTATTGACTCCAATGGAGGGCAAATCAGAAGACTTTAAAGCCTTTGCACTGGCCGGTGTCACTTTTGAGGTAATGTTGCGTGTGAATAAATCCACCACAAATCACCAGATTTTAATAAATGCTCTAGACTGGCTATCTCGGATTTGCTTCATACGTTCTAGAAATTGTCACAATTCCCAATAAATAGTCAAATGACTGTCATGTTTGAAGTTTTAGTGCATACACCTAGTTGCTAAAAAATAACATAACACCATTAGTCTACATGAGCAATCTCAACTAGAGGAGAATAATTATTGATTTGCTCCTACAGATGGATGGATGGATGTATGGATGGAATAGTTCAAAAGTAATGACTTATGGAACATTGTAACTTTTTCCTGTAGCACTCATTTTCACTGAAAAATTAGGGCCACACCCCGTCTTAAAGCGTCTATATCTCTTAAAAACTAATGCAGATACAAGTCTGAAATTTGTACACTATTTATAGCAAATACAGGGATTACTTCCAGAAGCTATGAGGCAAATCTAAGATGGCCAGTCAGGAGCCCTTAGATGATTTCACATGGACTGACCCATGTATGCATGCATATGTACATACGTGCATTCCTATTCTTAAAAAAAAAAAAAAAAAAAAAAAAAAATTCTTTATTGAAAATATTCTATATATTAGGGCATGTTCACACATTTATTAAACCATTTTCTGAGCAAAATCAGCAAGATTTTTATACCTTTGGTGTGTTTGCTATTTGGTTTTCTTCAGTTTCACACTGCACATATGCGGTATAAAATTTGCGTGTAAAACTTTCATTCATTGTTCTGAAATATGGCAATTATAAAATTTAAACAAACCTTATGTTATACCATTTGTGTGTAAACATTGAAGAACTGTTAGTAGAATAGCAGTGATCACATTCATCAAAAATCTGCAGTAATTCAGAATGCTTGTTGCTGCTCTGCATCAGTCTGTTTTTCTTAACAGATTAAAGCAGAGGATGGTCTACCTCTGTCTGGAGTGCTTCTCTCTCTCAGTGGTGGAAACTTCCGTTCCAATCTACTCACACAGGACACAGGACTCCTGACCTTTAACAACCTGGTAAACAACAACCAATGTGAAAACATTCACAATACTGAGCTGACCCTTATCGCTACCGTATCATTACGAATTTACTAGTAAAAGTAAATCCTTTTGTTTCATAGGTTCATTTTACTCATAGTTATTTAGTATTGGGTACTGCTTAAATGAATTCTGCAGTACTGATATTCTGCTTATACTCCCATCATTGTGAAGGTGTAAAGACTGCTTAGTGGTTGTCTTATATAAAGGTTAAAATAATTACTCTTATAAAAGTGTTTTTCACTGCTATTCAGTGCACTCAACCTCCCCCCACAGAGTCCTGGCCAGTACTACTTCAAACCCATGATGAAGGAGTTTCGCTTTGAGCCCTCCGCTCAGATGATCACAGTAGAAGAAGGCCAGAGCCTCCGTATCCCCATCATTGGCTTCAAAACTGCATACAGGTACATCATGCAAGTGTGGATATGTACAGAAATCTGATCTTACATGGATTTTTTTTTTTTTTTTTACATTTAAAACTGGAAATGAACAGTTTTAGAATTTAAAAAAAAATTTAAACAAAGAAAGGAAATGTTCAATATCTTGAATATTAAATATTCAAGGTTATATTACTTATTCAAGAGTCTATAACATTTCTAGGTCACTATTTAATTTGATCCAAGAAGGATCATCAGGTTTTACACAAACATGTGGAGTCCATGAGTGCATGCTGGCATTAAAATAAAAGGGGGATCTAGCTAATACTAAGAAATTCTAAAATGCATGTAAATATTTTTGAGATTCTACTTTTTACGCAAGTTGCTGTTGATATTAGGCTATTTTAAGTTGGTCAGTTGTCCACAAACTTATAATCACACCCATACACTGATCAACCAAAAAAAAAAAAAAATTAAAACACCTGCCTAATATTGTGTAGGTCCTCCTTGTGCCACCAAAATAGTTCTGACCCATCAAGGCATGGACTTGATGGGTCAGACCTCCTGAAGGTGTGCTGTGGTATCTGGCACCAAAACGTTAGCAGAAGTCCTCTGAGTTACGAGGTGGGGTCTCCATGGATTGGACTTGTTTGTCCAGCGCATCTCGCAGATGCTTGATTGGATTGAGATCTGGTGAATCTGGAGGCCAAGTCAACACCTTGAACTGTTTGTCATGTTCTTCAATACATTCCTGAGCAATTTTTGCAGGGTGCATTATGTTTCTGAAAGAGGCCACTGCTATTAGGGAATATCGCTGCCATGAAGGGGTGAACTTGGTCTGCAACAATGTTTAGGTAGGTAGTACATGTCAAAGTAACATCCACATGAATGCCAGGACCCAAAGTTTCCCAGCAGAATATTGCCCAGAACATCACACTGCCTCTGTCAGCTTGCCTTCTTCTCATAGTGCATCCTGGTGCCATCTCTTCCCCAGGTAATCGACGCATATGCACCCGGCCGTGCACATGATGTACAACCCCAATTCCAATTTGGGACACTGTGTAAAATGTAAATAAAAACAGAATGCAATGATTTGCGAATCATATGGGTTTGAGATTTGCAAATCATTGCATTTTGTTTTATTTACATTTATTCACATTTTACACCACGTCCCAACTTTTTTGAAATTGGGGTTGTACAAGAACACGTGATTCATCAGACTACTGTCTGTGCCAAATGCACAGCAAGCTGTGATGCACTGTGTGTTCTGACACCTTTCTATCAGACGCAGCGTTAACTTTTTCAGAAGTTTGTGCTACAGTAGCTCTTCTGTGGGATTGGGCCTTTTCACACTCCATGTGCATCACTGAGCCTTCGGCACCCATGACCCTGTCGCCGGTTCACCAGTTAGCCTTCCATAGACCACTTAACCACCCCACAAGGCCTGGCATTTTTGGAGATGCTCTGACCCCGATGTCTAGCCATGACAATTTGGCCCTTGTCAAAGTCGCTCAGATCCTTACCATTTTTCCTGATTCCAACACATCAACTTCAAGAACTGACTGTCTGCTTGCTGCCTAATATATCCCACACCTTGATAGGTGCCATTGTAACAAGATAATCAATGTCATTCTCTTCACCTGTCAGTGAAAGCTGAAAGCACACAATTGTATAGAGTGTCTTTGTATGCTGTAGCATTACAGTTTACTTTCACTGGAACTAACAGGCTGAGTCTAAATGTTTGAGATTGACAATGCCCCTGTGCACAATGCATGAAGTCATGGTTTGCCAAGGATGGAGAGGAAGAACTCGTGTGGCCTGTACAGAGCCCTGACCTCAACCCCACTGAATACCTTTGGGATGAATTGGAATCCCTACTGCACCCCAGACCTTCTCGCCCAACGTTGGTGCCTGATCTCACTAATGCTCTTGGACATAAATTTCCGATCTAAATTTGAAATGTCTTTCACTTTTGGCAATATAGTATGTCATTTGTAATTACAAATGTATTCAATTTAAAAGAATGCAAAATAGAAGCATTTTAATTAGTGGTCTCAGACTTTTGGACCTCACAGTATAACTCATTAAGCTAACAATAATTATTGTTTTTATACAATGTTAAATATATCCTTTTATTTAATTCAATGTATGTTCACTGTAAAATGATCAGTAACTAATGATCATTGAACTGATTGGTGGACATTCAGAGTTCACTGGTATCTAATTTTGGAATGATTTGGTAAAAGTTTGATCTTGATATGTTGTGACCATTGCACCATTTTTGGTATCTTGCTTTTTTTTTGTCTGTAGTTGCTATGGCACAGTGCAGTCTCTGGGAGGCGATGCTGAACAGGGGGTGGCTGTAGAGGCTGTAGGCCAGGGTGAGTGCAGCATATACAGTGAGGACACAGTGACTGATGAAACAGGCCGGTTCCGACTTCGAGGACTGCTGGTAAGACTTACTGTCAGTTATGCTAATATGATTGACAATAAATGGAATGTGAGCTTCTTATGCTCAACCTACCCTTGATTACACCTTTCTACCAGTAGGGGTTTCTGCATACGCATAGTCAGATGTAATTCGAAATATATACACATCCTAACGCACAAGAATATCTCATTCTATTATTAGAAATGTGTGTGTGTGTGCACGGTTTATGCACAAAACTATGCATACACATAATTGATCAATCTACAGTCCCCTCCGAAAGTATTGGAAAGGCAGGGCTAATTCTTTTGTTTTTGCTATACATGGAAGATGTTTGAGATAAATGAGACGATAGGTCAGAAATTTGTACATCATATCAGCAATTTGTGCCACAGTAGCTCTTCTGTGGGATCGGACCAGACGGGCTCGTCTTCACTCCGCATTTATCAGTGAGCCTTGGGCACCCGTGACCTTGTTGCTGGTTCACGGTTCGCTGGACTTGTGTGAAAATCTGATGTTTTAGGTCATATTTATACAGATATGTAGAAAAATTCTAAAGGGTTCACAAAGTTTCAAGCACCACTGTTCTGGATGTGCCCAAGGATTCAGAAATTGGGAAGTGAGGAAGGGGTTGCTTGGATAAAGTTTAGTTATCACCCTTTCTGTGTATTTTGGCAGCTGACATGGACAGCATAATGCTAAGTTAACCATATTAATTGCTGAATATTATTATTTTTGGCAAGAAAATCTGTCCTTAAACACTGGGTATTTAATAATATACCCTCGCAGGGGGATTGGTATGGGGAAGTCTTAAGATTATTACCTCTGGAGAGAGTGATGTTTTTATGCATGATAATATAAGTGGTTTAAGCTCTAGAGGTGGGTCATTAACTCCCCAGGTGTGAAATACATCAATACTTATGCCAATTGACATTCCCTCGCATACAGTCATTCTAAAACAAAAAGTGTCTCATGCACAATTTAAATCAATGTATTATTTTATGTGAATGAATGAACAGGATGGTTTTCACAACATGTTGTAACAAAGACACTAGTAATAATCCAGTACTCAAAAATATATTGTTTTATGGCCCTAGATTGTTGTCCTTAAATATTTTTTTACTAAGTTTAAACTTTTTCTTAAAACTACAAACATGTACATACATGTTGCTCACACATTATTATAGCACAGTTTGTGCTGAATATAATGTAATTTTTGAGACTTTTTCCATTAATATGCTGTAAGTAAATGATATAAGAACAAATGTCAGGGAGTCAAAACATCTCCAGGATCCAAAAGAAAAAATGCCTCTAACTCCTCAGGATTAACATATGGCAACCAATTGTAAATGAAGTACATCTGCTGAAAGTGAAGACTTTTTTATGTACTTTATCTGCCTTAAAAATGTATGATAACCATCTAGTGTGTGTTTGTGGCTATATGTTTGTGTTTTGGTTACACTTGTTCTGTTAAATGTATGCAAAAGACTGATGTAAAACTAATGTAAAGCCAAAAGGAACCACAAATTAGAAGAATCTTCATATTTATTTTGTTTTATTATAATCAAGCACACCCGCAAGGAAAAAAGTGTTAATATAGTGTACCTGTTAATATATTACCCAAAAGATTGCTTAAGGTATAAAAGGTGTACCTTTTGAGGGTATCAACCCAGTGATGAGAAAAGGTACCCTTTTTTCTGAGAGTGCATTAGAGCACCCGAAGTTTGTATTGGTACTCTTGTGATTGACACGATGTTTTTACAGTATCGGATAAAAGTAGTATTAATTTTGTCAGCTATTTTTAAAATTTAGTCCTAGTCCTGTGTCACATGTCCTACTTTTTTTTTTTTTAAATCATATTTAGTCAGCTTTATCCCTTTTTTTAAAAAAAAATTTATTATTATTTATTTATTTAAATTTATTTTTATTTTATTTTAAGTTGACTTAAAACAGGGCACACCTGGGCAACAAGAAACACTGGTCAATCACATGTTCCAATATTTTTGATCACTTGAAAAATGAGTGGATTCAAACAAAAGGTGATGGTATAAGTTGTTGATGTAAATATCAGGAAATTAAAGTTGAAATTCTGATCTATCGTCTTGTATTAAATTTTTGATCTCAAACCCAAATGTCTTGTGTACAGAAAAAAAAATTGAATTGGCCTTTCTTGAATTGGCCAATACTTTGAGAGGGGATTGTAGTTGCAAAACTTAGTGCTAAGTAACTCTCTCCGTTTGTTGTTCCCTAAAACTGACTTTCTTACTCATGGTATTTGTCTGCCCGTTTGTGAGGACTGTGCATTCCCTTTTCTGTTCCTCCACACTGAAACGAGTTCTAACGTGCATTATTGTAGACTATAGCTACTTCTTGTTATGGCCCCTGCTTGAAGTTACACTATATGGCCAAATGTTTGAGGACTCCTGCCCATTATGCGCATATGTGTGCCTTCCCCATACATTGTTGCCACAAAGTCACAAGCACGCTTTGCGTAGGATGTACTAAGGGGACTAAGGGGCCCAAACCTGTTCCAGCATGACACTGCCCCTGTTCATAAAGCGAGGTCCATAAAGACATGGTCTGCCAAGGTTGGTATGGAAGAAATCTATTGGCTTTAACCTAAAGCCCTGAGACCTTTGGTTAGACTTGGACCACTGACTGGGCACCAGGCCTTCTTGCCTGACATCAATGCCAGAAATCACTAATGCTCCTGTGGCTGAATGGGCAAATACCCACAGCCATGTTCCAAAATCTAGTGGAAAGCCTTCCTAGATGTCTGGGTTATTATAACCAAAAGGAGACTAAATCTGAAATGGGACCAACACATATGGGTGTGATGGTCAGGTGTACACAAACTTTTGGCCATGTAGTGTATGTTTGACAGTTCAAGAGGAATAGATAGTCAGTAAATGGTTAAGTATGGTTAAAAAATACTTTAAAGGTCTTCCAGTGTATTGTTTACAACTGTTTGCAGTTGTTGTCTTTAGTCAGGGTATAAATTTGCCCAATATAATACTGATTATTGGATGGGGGAGGGGCTATTAATACATGGAAATATCCAACAGCTATAGAGGTCCTGCTGCCATTTGCAATTTGCACCTTATCTGTCCTAGAAAGAGTCTAAATGTGTTGAGGATCCCACCTGTGCGCCTTCTGGTCATGTGGATGAGATTATCTAGCTAGTAGCATCCCAATGTACTGTATTTAAGCACTACAATTGTAAGAATTCATTTTGAATGGGTATTGATTGTTTTTTGTACTGTTTGTCTTCATTTGTTCCCCTCCCTCCCCCCAGCCTGGGTGCACTTATGTCATTCAGCTGAGTGGAGAGGGCAATGATCACATAGAGAGAGCACTTCCTCAGCACAGAACCATTGAGGTAGGAAAATTGCATTAGTTTTTGTTTTTTTGTTTTTTACACATATTAAAAACGTTTCTAAATGTTAAATGCTCATGTTGTAGGTGGGTAGCAGTGACGTAGACGGGGTCAACATCATCGCCTTCAGACAAATTGATCAATTTGACCTGAGTGGCAATGTTGTAACTTTATCTGAGCATCTTCCAACTCTGTTGGTAAGTATATTCCTACTAAGTATATTAAAATCCATTTGCTTGTTTTGAAAGTATTAATGCACTTCTGTTCCCAGGTGAAGCTCTACAAGAGTGACAATCTTGACAGTCCCTTCCAAAGTGTGCCACTGGGCCAATCACTTTTCTTCCACTTCTCCCCTCTCCCACATGATGGAGAGGTAAATCCCCCAAACTTGTGACTGTTTAAGCTTTATGCTTAACATTCATTATTACATACTAATCATATTTGTTTTCCACTGCAGAGTTATGTTTTAATGCTGGACACCAATCTTCCTCGCTCCCAGTATGACTTTAAACTTCCTCAGGTCTCCTTCACATCCTCCGGCTACCATAAACATGTGACGCTCACTTTCAACCCTACTGTATGTACACCCAAAATGGTCTATGGATAGAAAGCTAGGCTTTTGTAGATTTGTCTCATTTGAAAATGATGTTTCCATTTATTCTCCATAGCGAAAACTTCAAGATCAAGAGGTTGCTCAGGGATCGTACATAGCACTGCCTCTAACTTTGCTGCTCTTACTGGTGGTGTACAATCATGAACGGGTAATTATTAATTTCAATGTTCTTTTAGAATAATTTGCACTAAATTTCTTTTTGTGCCTGATTTGTAGTAGATTGATATAACAATAGTATATTGGGTATAGCAAATTACACCAAAATGTCCGTTTCATACAAACATAAATATAGCTATATTTATTTTGATCTAATGGATTAATGTGTTTAATTGTACAAGAAAGGTACACTTAAATCCCATGCACACTCAGGTCTTTTCTGCTCTAGGGTTTTTGTAATGGGGATATTTCCACAAAATAATTTCTCAACCAACTCCGGGCCAAAAAGTGACACAGGGCTGCTCGTATCACTGGGCTAGCAGGGCTAAGCCAAATCCTGTCTTTCAAAGATTAAAAAAAGATCACATTTGCTGCCCATATCATGTTATTGGCAGATGCTAAATGTTTTAAAGAGGAATATTTTGTTTCGTTGTGAAAGAGTGCAACGGCATTACCAGTGGCCATAAGAAAAACACACAGTATGAAATGAAGCAAAGCTAACTGTACTGAGCCCAGTGCTGTAGATTCATACAGTCTACCTGTGGCAGTGTCATGTGATTACACAGTGACACGTCCCTATCTCCATTTGGGCTGTTGTATTCTAGACAATTTCAGTGGCATGTCCGGTCTACGTCATTTAACAGCTGTGTTACAGATTCAGTCACAGTGGACAGTGATCATTTACTCATGTAATCATTTACATTTATCAACATTTTTTTCCCCCAATAATGCATAGAAACTAAAAGCATATAGACCAAGTACACATTGTTTAATCAAAATACAAATTACACAAAAAGGACAGATGATGGTAAATACATTACATTTACTGTATATGGCAATTTAGAAGCTGTAGCATTTACCAACATCTGTTGCATACAGCTGTGCATATGTGATAAATGTACATATTCGAGTGAAGTTTAGAACTTGTTCTCTGCACACTTTGAATGGTTCATATCAGTCGTATCAGATGTTTCATTTATCAGTCATTGCTACCGAATAGCAAGATTGATGTGGAGGTGTTTCACGGATATACCCATTTCACAATATCTTATTACAAAAAGTAATAACAAAATTACACAAGTGTATAATTTTTCTACATGATCTCCATTTTTTTCAATGCAATTGTTTCAGCATTTAAATGGGTCTGGATTCCATTAGAAAAACATTTAATTGTAATTTTACTCACCTTTTGTACAAAGCCATGGATACACTACCGTGTAGTCTGCTGCACAAGTTGATACACCAATTAACGTACATTAAAATTCAAATCCTGTCATTAATTATGAGTATAGACTACTGTGACTGCTGAAAATATTTGGCCTGAGTATTTAGATGTATTCATAAATGAAACCAGCAGCACTTTTTTGTGTATTTTATAAGATATGCGTTAGGATTTCTTTTATGAGCTTACTGTAGAGCCTGCTGCAGTATCAGCCATTCACTGTCACTAATTGTTCATGAAACCTGCCATTATCTATAGCAGTGGGGTTGAACTAACCTCTTACTCTCAACTGATCTTAGTAATATTTATATATGGCTGTTGGGCTATAGCAAGGTACATTAACACCCTCTTCTTACAAACACACAAAAATTATAAAGTCGAGACATGATGTATTTTATTTAATTTGCATAAATTATTAATTTAAAAAACATAAATCCCTTCAAAATCATGGTTGATGCAGTAATGGTATGCACTCTGTGGTCTGCAGATGATCCCGCTCTTCCTGCAACTGCTCAGCCGCGTTCAGGGCGTCCGCAGCCTGGCCCAGACTAGCAATGATGGACAGGCCATGGAGGATGCCAAGCGCCCATCCAAGCGTCCCAAGACACGACGCACATGAGACACCAGGGCCATACCCACTACTCATTATTTCTGGCCAAAACATGACCATTTTGATATCTCTGGATTATTAAAAAAAAACTGTGAAGGCCAATGGGATTTCCACCATTTACATTCATCTTATAATACTTTTCTTTGCATGGACTGTCTCCCTAGTGTCCTCATCAGTAGACTGCGGTACATTTGATGTGCATTGATAACTGTCTGGTCCCTGGTATATGTGACTGAGGTTCAGAGATCTTTTGTGAATGGTGGTCCTCTGTGAATGGTGGATGTGAAATGATACCTGTGTTTTTATATGTTGTAGATTCTAAGGCAGGACTTGTGATCCAAGAAATTAATAATTATGATTATGGTTTATTAATTAAATATTTATTAACAAGTAGAATCAGTTTGCCCAAATTTTCCTAGACTTTTTTGTTTTACATTTTGATCGTAGGTTTTAAATTTCTATTGATCAACTTTTTCCATAACAGATATCATGCATGAAATGACTGATTTTTAAGTGTCCCGTTTGAACATGCATCTCTAGGTGTGAACTGCAAATTTTCCAGCAATGCTTCACCTTGACTATTCTGTAAGTATTTTGCGAGGCTTTCGATCACAGCCCCTAGCATGAGATCAGAGGGTCCTTTTGCATTTGCAGAGATAAAATAACAATAATCCCAAAAATACTCCTGCGTGTGTTTGACTGTTGTGTGGCTTTGACATTGGAATTATAAGAGTGTCTGACTTTTGACAAAAAAAAACAGTTAATTAGACCCTGACCATGATCAGTGTTAACTTCGTTAATGAAAACTATGGCAAAATTGTCCGTCGACGACCTTTTCCCCCCTCATGACTAATTTGAGACGATGACAAGACGACATCGACGTCATAAAACACTGTGACTGTATCAACATGGGTGTTGACGAAAAAAGGCGAGAATAAAATGTAGGCTAGTTGTTTGTTTGTTTGTTTTTTTTAAAGAACTTTACCAAAATATCTCTTTATATTTGTCAACACAAAAGAGGATACAAAATATTATACATTGCTTTTCCCCCTAAGTTACAATCCAAATATCCTGTTTATTGAATGGTATGAGGGTCAATTTCCTTTCTTGACTTTAAAGCAAGCACAGAGGGGCGTGCCTTTCAAACTAACCTCGTTTTGGCTAGACTCAGGGCTGCAAATTGGGACGACGCGGAGGACTGAGTCTGGGAAGTGAATTTTGATAATAAATAAATAAATAACCGAGACTTTCCCGTGCGCACGTGTTAGTTTCTGGTGTGTGTGTATAGCTCTCTTCTGGTTGGGTCATTGCCACAGGATGAGATAGGGATGAGAACGTGATTACATACTTATGTCGGGAAGCAAGGACAGAAGTAAAGTCTTTGTAGCCTATTCAAGGCCAAGTTTAATATCGCTATAAATTCACGTGCATCCATGCTATCGGTTTCTTTGTGTGTAAATGAGCGATGGCTAAATATAAAGTGAGAAAATACTCAATTGATTATGGTAAACGAATGTGTGAAAAGAATTAGACGGCTGATAAATGACATTAATGATTGTTGTAATAAGGATCTGTTATTAAATAGCCTACTAATAAGGAAGAAATGATTAGATCTACATTAGATGATTTGTACCAGAAAAAGGTACAAGGGGCATGTATACGATCCAGAGCAAAATGGATTGAAGATGGAAAGAAAAACAGTTCCAATTTCAGTAGATTAGAAAAAAACGAGACAGGGAAGAAATGCAATTACTACTCTCAATGTAAATAATAAAATTGTGACTGGTCCAAGAGAAATAGATAATGAAGTATTTAAGTTTTATCAAAGCCTATATTCATAATCTTTTTCTCAGGCAAACTCTGAGAAAATTTCTTTTAAAAAGTAGATCCTTTTATTAAAATTGACCCAGATTTTAAAACCATATGTGACTCTGGTTTAAACATTGCGGAAATTGATATGGCTGTAAAGAAAATGGCTTTGGGGAAATCACCAGGTCAAGACAACTAACTTTTATCAGTTTTTCTGGACTGATATAAGAGAAATGCTCTTTGAAGCATTGAAGGAATGCATATAAAGTAATACACTAGCCCAGGGGTTCCCAAACTTTTCCAGGGCAAGGCCCTCCAAATGGCATTAACATTTGACCGAGGGCCCCCTTTTGCAAGATGTCTTTAAAGCACATTAAAAATACAGACTTGTGAGTATATCCCCCTTTTTTATTATTAATAATTACCTTTTTCATCTTTACATTAGATATTGATTGTGTGGGGTTGTCTGAGAGTGAGAATCATGAATTTATTTATTTTTCACACCAAATTGTTGAAGCCCCCCGGGCGCCCCCTGGCGGCCCCCACTTTGAAAACCACTGCCCTAGCCTACTAACAGTGAAACAAGCTATAATTGTGTTAATACCAAAAAAAAAGAGAAAAGAAGAAAACAAGGAGATTTGATATTAAAAGGGGAATGTGTCAAGGAGACCCAGTCAGCCTGCTTCTTTTCTTACTTGCAGTTGATTTACTAGCACTGTATATTAAAATAATGAAAGTATAAAAACATTAAATATTTTGGGTAGATCCTTGATAATTACACAACTAGCGGATGATACAACCTTAGTTTTAAAGAACTATGATCAAATACCTAATGCCTTAAAAGCAGTATCTTTCTTTTCAAATACTTCAGGGTTATATTTAAACTTGGAAAAAGTGTGAGATCTTGAGTATTCATGATAATACACAAAATTTTATTTATAATATTCCAGTCAAAAATGAGATTACATACTTGGGAATAACTATTACTAAAAGCTGCAGTGACAGGGAAGAAAATAATATTCAAAAAATAAATTATATATATATTGAATAGCTGGTTACAAAGAAATATTTCCATTTTTGTAAGAATTTTATTAACATTTATTTTGTAAAGAAAAAGGAGTTTGGGCTGTAATGCATTTAATGGATGAAGAAGGTAATATGTTAAGTTACAATAATTGTAAGATACAGTTTAATTTAATATTCTTTAGTTGTCAAAGCTATTCCTGTAGTTTTGAGGAATCTAATTAAAGGTATATTACAGTATTTTTCTGTAATACCTACTTTTGTTGATTGACGGTTATAATTTATTGGATGATAAATGTGATTAAGGTTTTGAGATCACTAATTACGAAAGAATATTATTCTCTTCCTGTTTTAAAAGAAAGGTTTTATCTCAAAGGTTTTCAACGGCTGACACTATAAAAGTTAGAACTGTGTCATTTCATTTATTAGCTAAAATGAAGGGAGTACACTTCAAAACAATGTATGACATTCATCCATGTAACGAATATCTAAGAGTAAGGTTGAATTTGGATAGTAATGTATGTACGTTCTATCAAAAAGATATTGAATCTCAGGAACATATTTTCTACAATTGTACTATATTGTTAAGTCCTTTTGGGACAGATTATATGAGTGGTTGATGGCAAAAAAATGTAATACCTGCCATTGACCATCACATTGTTAAATTTGGTGTCTTTATGCAAAACAAAGTGGTTGAATTTTTGTGTAATAATATGTTGATTGCAGCCAAGTTTTTTTTACACAAATGTAGATTTATTTCTCCATGTTTTAAGACATTTAAATGATTTAAAAATTTGATTCCAATTCTTTAAGCAGTTTAAAATGAGGTATGCCTTAAAACTCTCTACATTTCTGGCAACATATATGTTTGGGGGGATTAACCCCCCAAATTATAACATCGATTAAATGTAATTTAATCGATGTTATAATTTGCTTTATATGTTTTGGTATTATTTTCTTATTTATTTATTTATTATTATTATTATTCTTGTGTTTATGATATGCTGCTTGGACTTATTGTTGATGTGTTTAACAGTGATGATGCCTGTTTCATATTTGAAACGGTTTAATAAAGTTAAGGGGGGGGGAATGAATGATGGCAATGACTCAAACGGAGGAGAACTATACACACACCGGAAACTGTAACAAAGTCTCTGTGATTTTATTGGGCATGAGCCCCAATAAAATTTTCCTGATAAATCATTGTCTGATGAAGTAGATACATCTGAAAATAGGCTTTCCTATTCATTGGCTGTTATCATTTACATCATTTGAATGATTTAAAACATGATTGTAACGCCAGCTGAAGAGGAAATATCCTGCACATCCTCTTCAATCATATGCCCTGCCCCCTCTCCATGCTCCTCCTCCCTGCACGTGTCCCCATGGAAACCTCGACTTTCAGTAAGACTATGATTCATAATATGACACTGTAGCTGAGGAGAGGGAACTACCAGACTAGGCTTATCGCTGTGTTAATGAGTAGTATGTGAATTTGTATTTAGTTGAATAAGGACATCCCATTTTCCAGCTTTAATTTACTTGGCACAGATTTGATCGCTAACGTTAGGTTGTCAGTTGATACAAGAATGCTTGCTTATCTCTTCTAATTTTGGCATTCTGCCACGAACTATGTGGTTTAGTCATCATCAGTGAAAGCTTTTTGAAGTGATTTGTTCATTTAGGGGGCTAGTTAGTTTACTCACGAAAATGCTAATCAAACACACCTGCCTGTCATTTTCAGGTAATGCTGAAGACTTTGGTTAGATGTTTCAGGTGTGTTTGATTAGGGATGGAGCTAAACTCTGCAGGACAGTGCACTGACCCTTCAGGACTGGCCCTTCAGTGTGTGTGTGTGTGTGTGTGTGTGTGTGTGTGTGTGTGTGTATATATATATATATATATATATATATAAATAATACACACATACACACACAGTGGGGGAAATAAGTATTGGACGCGTCAACATTTTTTTCAATAAATATATTTCCCATGAGGCTATTCACGTGAAATTTTCACGAGACATCAGTATTAACTCAAGAAATCCAGAAATTTAAAGTATTCACAACATTAAAGTACATAAATAAAGCTATGTGTAATAATATGGAATTACACGGGAAAAAAAGTATTGAACACGCTAAGAAAAAGCAGTTCTCCAAGGCAACGTAAGGCAAGGAACCAGCTGAAATCCGTAAGCAGTTAGAAAGTAATTATACCTCCTATCTGTGAAAATTAATATCAGCTGGAAAACTGGAAAAACACAAACAACTTGAAATAAACTGATAGTTTTACAATGTTGAAAAAGGAATTGTGCACTATTTCTGTCTCACTATTTGAATTTAAGCATCAGGATCATTGGGTTTTACACAAAATTGTAAAGGGAACATACCAAATACTAAGAAATTGAGAAATTCATGTAAATATTTCTAAGATTCTACTTTTCACTGCAGTTCTTGCTTATAATATCATTTGTAATGAAAGGCTTTGTGTTAAATTGATAGAAACAGAAACAGAAGCACTAGTGGTAGACTAGTGGCCTCAGACTTTTGGACATCACTGTATGTATGTATACTGTATAGTGTGATCTAAAATCAAAACTTTTTCTTTATTCTGATGTTTGATGTGAACATTAACTGAATGGAAATTGTTGGCTTTTTATTTTTATTTTTTATTTTTTTACATATTTGGACAAGCAAACATTTGATCATCTTTGAAACAGTGCCTATTAATAAAGTTGATATACCACAAGGAAAATTAGCTTTTTCAATCATTTATTCAACAGAAATATCAATAGATGGGATATTCTTCTGTGGAAAAAGTAAGTACACCCATTTCCTCAGAAGCTAGTATTGCTCACTTTAGCAGAAATAACCTCTTGTAGGTGTTTTGCATAATTGTCCACCAGGCTTGCTGGAATTTTTAACCACTCCTCCATGCAATGTTCTTTCAGTTACAAGATGTTTGAGGGTTTTCTTGCATGTACTGCCGTTGCAAACCCCCCCCCCAACATTTCAATGGAATTCAAATCCAGGCTTTGACTAGGCCATTCCATAACACTTCATTTCTTCTTTTTGACCCATTCCTTAGGATCATTATCCTGTTAAAAAGTCCACTTTCGTTTCAGTTGCAACTTTCGGACAGATGGCCTCACATTATCATTAAGCACTCTTTGATGCAGAATTCATAGTTGAATCCATGAATGTCCACCACTGTGCATCACAGTTGCTATGAGGTGCTCCTGAAAAGCTGTCTTCAGTCTGCGCCAAACATATCTGCTGTTTCTGTGGCCAAACAACTCTATCCTGCCCTGGTGGAGAGGTACTGCACCACCACCATTTGTGCCCCCAGCCTGTGGACCACCTGGAACTTGAATGGCTGAAGTGCCAGATACCAGAGTGATCAGCACATTGGCATCCTTCATGCGGTGGAGCCATTGGAGCGGACGTGATCAGAACACATGGTGAAAGTGTACCCCAGTACATACTATCGGAGAGTAAGGACCACCAGACACTCCTTCTCAATCATGCTGTACAGTTTCTGGCTGATGTACAGCATGGGGATCTCCTCTCCCTCTACCACCTGGGACAAAACAGACCCGAGCCCTCTGTTCAATGCATCAGTCTGTAAACAAAAGGGAGAGAAAAGTCAAGAGAATGCAACAGCAGGGCCCCACACAAAACCATTTTCACCTGGCAGAAAGCCCGCTCACACTGCTCCATCTACTGAATCGGATCTGGCACCCCCTTTTTAGTGAGGTCAGTCAGCAGGCTGGTGACGTCTGAAAAATAAGGTACAAACCTTCTATAGCAGCCATCCAGACCCAGTAACTACATCATTCCCTTTTTGGTCTTGACTCTCTGGCAGCCTACAATTGCTGCTGTCTTACCCTCCAGATTAGATTACTGTAATGCCTTACTGTCTGGATGTTCCAGTAGGAATATAAATAAGCTCCAGTTAGTCCAGAATGCAGCTGCTAGAGTCCTAACTAGAACTAGAAGATACGACCAAATCACACCAATATTATCAGTACTGCATTGGCTCCCAGTAAAATCTCGCATTAACTATAAAATACTATTATTAACCTATAAAGCACTAAACGGTCTCGCGCCACAATATCTAAGCGACCTTTTGGTTTTATATGATCCGCCACGCCTACTTAGATCAAAAGATGCAGGCTATTTGACGGTACCTCGAATAGTGAAGGCTACAGCAGGGGGAAGAGCTTTCGCTTATAGTGCCCCACAGTTATGGAACAGTCTTCCTATTAGTGTTCGGGACTCAGACACAGTCTCAGTGTTTAAGTCTAGGCTTAAAACGTATTTGTTTACTCAAGCCTACCCTGACTAGATTCTGTTCTACTACTTCGCAGTCATAATAATCTTTTTTTTTCCCTCTCTCCTTTCGCCGAGCCCCACACGAATTTATGGAGATACTAGAGATCCAGATCCTTTCTGCCTCTGGATGGAGCTCAAATCTTCTCTAATTCCAGACTGCTGGGACTACGGCTGCTCCTAAGGCCATACAGACTTCATATAAATCCATAATGAACTTTTTCACACTATCTGTTGTTACCCAGATGAGGATGGGTTCCCTTCTGAGTCTGGTTCCTCTCAAGGTTTCTTCCTCTTAAAACATCTTAGGGAGTTTTTCCTTGCCACGTTCGCCACTCAGTGGTTTGCTCAGTTGGGATAAATTCACACCTTTAATATCTGTATACCGTGTTGATATTTCTGTAAAGCTGCTTTGAGACAATGTCTATTGTAAAAAGCGCTATACAAATAAAATTGAATTGAATTGAATTGAATTACCATTTTGGGGACGCACTTGGCCATAACCCAAATGGAAGCCCAGATACCGTACTTCTACGGACCCAAGATAACATGGAAGAAAGACCTTGATTAATGGTAATGGGTGCAATGGCACTTTTGGGATGACTGGTGGATTCACCAGCTGACATTTGCGACATGCTGCACACCACCTGCTAACATCGCCGTTAATGTCCGGCCAATAAAAATGAGCCATTAGACAGATTAGTGTCTTATCCTGGCCCAAATTCCCAGCATGGAATTATGATGAGCAGCATGGAACACAATTTCTCTAAGGCTTTTTGGGACCAACAACTGGATCATCTCTATCTTAGTTTGCATTACTTGATATAACCTAATTGCTCACTTAGTCAAAGGTGTGCCTCAGGGTCTCATTGTGAGTCTGCTCTAAAGGGAAACCCTGCCAGGGTTGGAGAGGCAGAGCCTCTGTGTCCCCCAGATGAAGCACTGACATTGGTGCCTCGCTACTGCAGGACCCATTCACAAATATTTTTCTCACTAATGCCTGAAATCTTGGCCAATTTGTCCCAAGAATTAGTGAATGGTTGAGGTGAGGACTAAACGCCACCTCTGGTTTATGCTCTTGCTTCCGGAATTTAATACTGATTGGCACCTGTGGATATTTGTGTACATCCCCGTGCACATACCTCACCTTCACCAATTGCATGCCCCGTACTGAATCAGGCTTTGATGGGCTGTGGTCTGGTTACACCCCGAATCCACCATGGCCTGCTGTGCACTCCCTTGTATACTCACTGCCATGCAGTATGTTCCCACTCAATTTGGGGAGGCTTGTAGAATGTCAGGAAACCGGATCAGTATTCCCGCTTCCATAATGGAATGCTGATCCTGGAAATGCCTGGATTTCCCGCAGTGCCAGCAATCCTGCCTGGGCTTTGCCCCAGTTTTGGTGGGCATGGAAGGTTCTACCTGTGTGGAGAGAGAGAGAAGGAGTTATGGGAGATATCAAGTGAAGGAGAAGGAGAGGAGGGAGGGGTATGGAAACCCCAGGACCAGGGAGCTGGTTTTGGGGGAATTGGCCCCTCTTTACAAAGTGCAGGGACAACGGGAGGGTGGGGAAAAAGGGGGGAAACAAGAAAGAGAAGGAATGAGAGAGAGAAGAGGGGGGGCTCACCTGCATCTGGATATGTTGCCATTTGGTCTTCCACCAGTTGGATCACTTCGTCTAGTGAGGCCGGACAGTGTCACTGGACTCACTGTGCCATCTCCTGGGGTAGTGGGGCGACAAACTGCTCCAGCACCACTAGGTCGACCACATCTTCGGCACCACGTTCCTCTGCTGGGCGATTGCAAACGGGCGGCCAAGTGCCGATGGTGCTGTTTGGGGTGCGGCCATCCGATTGCAAGATGGTCTGCTTTAGGTCCAGATACTCTAGCAGGTTCATGACCTGAAGTTGTTGGGCCACAAACGGGGCTTCCCCCAACAGTAGCAGCAGCAGGCGGACCACCCAATGTGCCCACTGTGACTCTGGCCAGCCATATGCTTCTGCAGTATGTTTGAAAAGCTTGACAAATGCCTCCGGTTCATCCTCCAGTCCGATCTTCGAAAGCGTGATGTGGGGCATGGTTGGGGCGGCCACTGGGGCTGCTGCTGGAGTACCCGCTGATTGGACTAGGCTCTGTAGCACCTTCCAGTCCTCAGCCTGAGCTTGGAGCAGGTTCTGGAAGCAAAGCTCCTGATCGGTACACAGCTCAAGGACGGCCTGGTGTTGCGTCTGGTGGATGTCGGCGACGGACTTGATGATCTCAGTGAGTGGAGAGGGCTCCATGATAGCGAATCTTCCTCACTTCCTGGGTTTCAGCACCAGTGTAATACTTCTCCTGGGATGTGTTGGAAATGAGGGATGGGAAGCAGGTTTGTGACAGCACAAAACTGTTGTGATGTGGAGAGAGCTGCGATGGTGACACTGCAGACGACAAATATTGCATTATATACGCAAATGAGTAGTGGAATACTGCTCTGAAGGAAGCAAGAGTAGGCCTTGTTGAAACCTGCAAAAGTTCTGAAAGCGTGTCGACACATCTTTGAACACTTCTCAAGTCTACATTCCCTTTTGTTCTATGTTTAACTGTGTGTGAGTGAAGATGAATAAAGTGTGAATTGGGAAGCATTGTGAATTGACCAAGTGACTAAGAGTCATGGCAGAAGAAAATCCTAATGTTAAGCTTAACAGCATGATCAGTGAGGCTGATATGGCAAGTGAACTCTGTGACAATATCGAGAGTGCAACCGAGTTGAAGAGGAGTTATCTCAGAAATGAACATCGCTCATAACTCATTGTGGAACATGGAGGAAATTAAGAATGCATATGAGAAAACAAAAGGCACTAGTAATAAGCAGAAACAGCTCAAGAGAGCCTTGGTGGTTTTGTCGCATATTCGCAGGTGCAAAGAGATCCAGTCTGAAATGAACAGAAGATTAAAAGATTATGAAAGTAATTTCTCTGCTTTGAGTAGGGCTGTGATGGTGGCCATGACAATTGCACTACCGTGGTGGTAGTTTGCCACCGCGGTGGTGGAGTTCCACCTATGGTAGTGTCACATCACACGCCACATTGATGTTTCTGCTTGAGTGGGCACTATGACAAGTACAAAGTACAATGTTTTGTGTACAAGTATAATAATTATAATAACAGTTGCTATATTCATTTGTATTTATAGCCTACCATATAGCGGGAGATTTTATATTAATACACAAATTACGTAATCATAATCAAACACTTTATACGGTGTTTTCTGTTAGTTTGGCGTGGGTTTGTTTGAGCACATCAAAATCTAGTTAGGCAAATTATGCTGTTTCACTTCGGGTTCTGCTGCTTGTTGGGAAACTGAATGTTACATCAGCGATCTGGGAACATTTGGGATTCGTGCCTAACGAGAGAGAAATGTGCGACTGTGTCCACTTATTTATATATATATATATATATATATATATATATATATATATATATATATATAAATAACAACCCTAACCCTAATTTTATATAATTTTCAGTACCCCGCTGCAAAAAGAAACAAAGAAAATGTTGAAAAATACTATTGTTGTATTGGAGAGCTTCTTTTCTCTCCTGAGCGCGCCTCCTTATACAACACCCAGTGCCCCTCCTTACTCTGAGATGAGTTCAGACCAAAGTCACCCTCAAGAGATGAAACTGGTGAACTGCAATAATCTTGGAGAAAAAGGACAAATGTAACAAGGCTGCCACCTGCTGCCCGGAATGGCACATTGTCCTTTACCAACAATGGATGAGAGTGGAAATCAGAGGAAGTAGTGACCCAATTGAGGTCTATGAAATCAACAATCAGAGGTGGAGTGATAGTGCACCAACATCAGAGAACTGAACTGAACCATGCTAGAGAAGAAGGGATGAAAACATGGCATGAACTTCATCGCATTCATCTTTATTTACGATCTACAGCCATATGATGGAGTGATTTATTTTATGTTCTACTGACTCCACAAGAATAAGCAACACTCAGAGCTTTGGATGAAGCTATTGGAGCAGACAAACAAAATGTTGATGCTGCATGGGTTGCAATAGAGGAATGGATTCACAATCAAGCACACGCACGTGTCTGCTGGGGAAAAATGATCAGCGGTGTCCAGGGTGCACACGAACCATTCACATTATATGAAGCATGCTTTAGAGAAGTCTTGTGCAACCATTCAGGCATTGGCAACATCAGAAATGACAATAGGAATAACAGCAATCATGGAGCATTTAAACTAGCACTTTTGAATGGGGCACAAACTGATCTGACAAATGCCTACAAGCTCACAAATCCTCAATACAGAGTGAGAACATAGTGATCTGGTTGGTGGCCTGGTCCGCCTTGAATGAGACATTGAGCCATCAAAGTCAAAGGTGAGAGAAATTGATGCAGCTAAGGAAACATCTGACACCCAAGAAAACACCTGTAAGAAAAACAAAGATGTTAGGTGTTAACATCTAATTGTGGGAAATTGGGTCACATCTCTAAACAGTGGGTCCTTGTCTCCAAACCACAACACTTCCAAACACCGTTAGATGACGTTTGAGGGACCTTATCAGGTAATCACTGTCACTGATGCAGATGTGATGGTGAAAGGAAAACCACAGTGGATTCATACCCCACTTGAAGTTGGCAGATGAACCAGCTGAAAAAAAGGAGCAACAAGACAGCAAGTCGATTAGGTGAAGTACTGGTGACCTCTCCCTTTCCCATGCTTGTTCTTTACTACTGTAAAGTAGTAAACAGGCCAGAAGAAAGAAGATTCACAGTATTTTTAGAGACTGAGTAACACTATCACAACATTTAATCCACAGTATTCATGTAGTCTTAGATGTTATGTTAATCCATTATACCACATGCCTTATAATTGTTGTGTTTATTTGATTGTTTTTGATTGATGAATATTTTGTGTTATTAAATGTGTATTCTCTGAGTTTAAAGATACAGAAAGAGAAGGAGTGAGGGTGTATGCTGACGTCATGGAGAGTGGTGAAACTATAAGAAACTAAAATGACAAACTATAAATGGTAAGATAAATTGTTTAATTAAGAGTCATCATATCTCATTGTACAATGAGATCCCATTCCATCTCAAACCAAAGTGACTGCGAGTAGGGATCCCATTCCACTAGCCTATATGCCCAAAGGCTTACTCTGTTTCGTAAACAAAGGTAGTGGTCGACAAGAAGACCGTAGTTATTGTTCTCATTATTTGTGTTATGGCGCTCCACCTGTCGAAATCACTACAGGCACACACCGGCACTTTCGTGTTGAGGTGTGGGGGAGAGATCAACCGGCATATAATGGTACTTTAGTCATCTGTGGCAGACATGCTTATCATGTGCTACCTTGAGTAATTGAGTATTATGTGCTACCTTGAGCTAATTGAGTGGGATCCTGTTACTGGGGTTATGTAGTGCCAGCCCTGAAACACACTCCAGACCCTAAACACTCTAGAGCAAAACATGATTTATTTGGTAATACAGAGGCTGTAGCTGGCCCAACTCAAAGTTTCTTTGCGGCTTTAGTTCCAAACTGTGGTGTAACAGTAGCTCTCGAGGAGATTCGGAGAGTTGCTCGTACCAAGGAGCGCATTGGTAATGACACTGCAAAAGCCCTTGCCCAATTATCTTCAGAATTAACAGCTGTGTGTAAAATGACTCCTAAAAATCGACTGGCCCTAGACATATTACTGGCTGAAAAGGGAGGTACTTGTGCTATCATTGGGAAGGAGTGCTGTACATTCATCCCTGACACATCTACGAACGTTTCTTCTCTAGTTACTGACATTCATCGTCAGGTGCGATCTTTGAGTCAGGGTGATTGGACACTAAGCTCGTGGCTGTCATCTTGGGGTGGACCATGGTTTTCCATGATTGTTCAAATAGTCATGCCAATCATTCTTCTGTTGCTATTTTTCACAGTTGCTGTTGACATAATGAGGTCCTGTATTTCTGGACAGCCACAGTTCGGGCGTATCACACTATTACACCAACAACCTCAAGTCACGATTATATGTTTGAATTATAGAGCTTGCTGACTTTCACATGCAAGTAGATTACATTCTCAGCCTCACCATGTAGCTTGGCAATCTCAGTTGTTACTCACTTATATAAGAATTTTTCATTGAATTCCTCATATTATCATTTCATCCACATTTATTCATATGTAATCCACATATTAATCAATATGTACGCAATAGATAATCAATGTATTCTTGTTTTGATTGTTAATTATTTAATTAAGTACACTTTTGGTACTGTAGGTACCAACCAATGCATACTGGGAACACCCCACAAGACCTGCCATTTTGAAGATGCTCTGACCCAGTCGTCTAGCCATCACAATTTGGCCCTTGTCAAAGTGTCTCAGATCCTTACGCTTGCCCACTGTTCCTGCTTCCAACACATCAACTTCGAGAATTCACTGTTCACTTGCTGCCTAATATATCCCACCCCTTAACAGGTACAATTTTTAACAAGATAATCAGTGTTATTCACTTGGTTATTCACAGTGGTTTTAATGTTATGACTGCTCGGTGTATAATTCACAGTATTCCCATGTCTTCCGGTATCTAAATACGAGACCTTTAGTTTTAAAGAATACTCAGTCCTAAAACACATCCTTTCTGCCCTATCCCTGATCAATTAATTTCAATCAAAAGATATAGATGATGAGTGTTGGGAATCTCTTAGCTGTAATACAGATCGAGAAACCCATTTTAAAATACTATACAGGATGCACATTACAGTGCCCAAAGTATAATGCGGACTTCGGCATACACGTTCTGGACGTGCCCAAGGATTAAGAAATTCTGGAGGGAAGCGAGGAGGTGGTTGCTTGGATATAATTTACAGTTATTAGTGTACCCCATTCAGTGTATTTTGGCAGCTGACATGGACAATGCAATGCTAAATTAACCATATTACTTGCTGAATATTATTATTTTTGGAAAGAAAAACTATCCTTAAACATACCCTCTGGAGGGTGTGATATTTTTTGCATGATAATATCAGTGGTTTACGTTCTGGAGGTGGGTTATATATTTCACTCCATGTTTGAAATATATAAAGATTCATGGCCTTTGACACTCCATTCTAAAATAAAAGTTTCACACAAAATTGAAATCAATGTATTGTTTGAATGAATGAACAGGGTGGTTTTCACAACATGTCCTAGTCTACATAATCCAGTACTCAAAATCGTGTGAAAATATATTTAGTATGTGTTTTATAGCCCTATCACAGTGTCCTTAATATTGTTTTGACCAAGTTTAAACTTGATTTTTTTTTTTTGTTTCAAAAATACAAACATGTGTATACATGTTGCTTACAATCATTGTAGCACAGTTTGTGCTCAATATAGTGTAATGAGACTACAATGAAAACACAAATTAGAAGAATCTTTATATATATATATATATATATATATATTGTTTTATTATAATCGAGCACACACGTGGGGGGGGGGTTAATATAGTGTACCTTTTAATATATTATAATTATAATATAATACTATAATTAAAAAGGTGCTTAAGGTGAGTAAACTAAAGGTAGGCTATAAAAGGTGTACCTTTAAGGGTATCAACCCAGTGACAAGAAAAGGTACCCTTTTTTTCTGAGAGTGCATTATGGTGCCTGAAATTCTTACTGGTACTCTTGTAATTGACTTTAATATTTTGACAGTATAGGATAAAAGAACCCAGATGTGGTCTGTTTGGGTTGCTTACAGTCATGTTTGTTTAGCCCGGATGTGGGCAGCTGGTTTCCGTTGATGTCCTATACTGCGTCTTTAAGCGATAGGTCGGTCACCGACTGGATTACTGGATCATCACTGCCCTGAGAAGCCGACGGTGTTCAGAACCCGTTAGAAATCTTTACATCCGGCCATTTCCCCATGTAATCTAGACAATATCATCTCAATGTTCATGTGCAGGATATATTTCAGCTGACCGTTTGTGTCCGTCAGTCTGGGCGAACATGGTGAAGAGGAAGAGCTTGGATGACAGCGACCAGGAGAGTTGCGCAGGAATACCATTTCCGATCCAGACCTTCCTGTGGAGACAGACCAGGTTGGTGATTTTTAGCCGTGATAAGGAATCACATGTTTGTAGACAAAAATCGAAATATAATGATATCTCTGGTCGCTTATTGAGGCAGATGCGCGATCACCCATCCTCCCCCCTCCGCGCTCCCCCTCGCCCCCGTGATTCCGCTTGGTCTCAGTATTCATCTTCCATGCGCTTTACTGCTGGTCCACTGCACAGCACCTATTCAGAATCCAGACCGTGTGATATAACCGGGCTGTGTATTTAACTATACATTATATAGCTATTTATACCATGGTCTGTCTGAATACTCGATTCTGATTGGCTGGAAGGTGTGCGTTCAATCCGTACAGTGAGCACAGTGAGTTTAAATCGCTGTTCTAAATGAATGCGCTGCCTATAAACAGCTGTAACCATAATAACATACATTTAAACTCTCAGCTTCATTGTTAGTAGACGCAGTTTGCGCAGACGAAGGTGATTCACACGCACAATATTATACTTATCCATCCATCTTCTATACCGCTTATCCTCTTCAGGGTCACGGGGAACCTGGAGCCTATCCCAGGGAGCATCGGACAGGGTGCCAATACATCGCAGGGCACGATCACACACACACCCATTCATACACTACGGACACTTTAGACACGCCAATCAGCCTACCATGCATGTCTTTGGACTGGGGGAGGAAACCGGAGTACCCGGAGGAAACCCCCACAGCACAGGGAATACATGCAAACTCTGCACACACAGGGCCACGGTGGGACTTGAACCCCCGACCCTGGAGGTGTGAGGCAAACATGCTAACCACTAAGCTATTGTGGACCCTCTATTATACTTATATTTATTATAATTAATCAATTTGGTCAATTTGATTTGGACCAGGCAGAATTCTAGCTCTAACGGCCCGTATATAAAATAACCAATGCAAATTAACGTTATTTTTATCCTTTCAGTCAATCCTGACAGCTTTAACTTGTCAATGCTGACAAGTGACCATGGTATAAGCACGGAAGTACTTTGTGTCGGGTGGTTCTTTGCCACCACCTCATGTATTAAAATCGTGTACTGCACACCTAGCCGTGTATTAGCCCTTATTGTAGGCTACTCATTGGCTTCGGGCTGACGTGTTGTTTTTACCTATTTCTTTATTTGCTTTCTTTTCAGCGCGTTCTTGCGACCGAAGTTAGGGAAGCAGTATGAAGCATCTTGTGTGGTGAGTACTCAATGTTCCTCTGTGATGTTGGCTCCCCTCACCCATCCTCCTTAATCGCTTATTACACCTGAGGCTTCTGCCACTGTCATGTGACTGGTCACGGTGCCTTATTATATGAGCAGCTTTTGATATTTGATATTGCGTGTTTTTAAAAGACCCATAAAATGAATAGGAAATATGAAACACGGTGTCAGTTGGCAGAGAATGCAAAGGGCTCTTTATATACTGTACAGGATGTATGTAGAAACGGATCGAGTCTGCTGAGCACACCATATACAGTGGATATAGGAAGCCTATACATATCTCTGTTAAAATTGCAGGTTTTTCTTTTTTCCACCTTTAATATAAAATAGAAACAAAAAAAATTAAAGTGAAAAACAAATAGAAACATTTTAGAGAAAAGAAAAAGAAAAAAACTTACAACAACCTAGTTGCATAAGTGTTCACACCCCATAACTAATGATTTGTTAAAGCACCCTTTGCTTGTAATACAGCAGTCAGGTTTTTTCATTTGTTTGTTTTGTTTTGTTGAAGTCTACAACCGTAGCTCATCTTGATTTGGCAGTTTTATTCCACTCTTCCTTGCAAAAAGGCTCCAGGTCTATCAAATTGCAAGGACATCTCCAGTGTACAGTCCTCTTAAAGTCAATCCACAGGTTTGTTATAGGATTTAGATATAGTCGCTTACAGGCCCATTCCAAAATATTGATCTGCTTCATCTGAAGCTGTTCCATCCCTGCTGACTTGGATTTGTGCTTTGGGTCATTATCATGCTAGAAGGTGAAATATATCTTCTTTTCTCTTTCTAACAGAGGCCTGCAGGTTTTATGGCAAAATAAATTGTTATTTGGAGCTATTCATGATTCCCTCTGTCTCAGTTACAAGCACTTTGTCAGAGCCAAAGAGGAAAGCGAGGCTGTACATGCTGTACAGACTTGTGTTGTGTTAACTTCAAATTTGACCTAGATGCCAATCTTTATAATCAACCTTTCAATGGGAGTTAAACATTTAAAATCATGCCTTTGAGGTCAGAAATGCATGAAACAGAACAATAATTTTAACCCCAGTGAAATGACCCTGTCCAGCTCAACAAACAACACACTTGACAGGCTGCCCATGTTAAACTTTTATTGCCATAGAATCAAAAGATATGACATGTGTCACTTGGAGATTCGTTGCTAAGTAGTAACAGACATTTACATTTACACTTACATTTATTCATTTAGCAGACGCTTTTATCCAAAGTGACTTACAAATGAGAAAAATACAAGCAAAGCGATATATCAAGCAGAGAACAATACAAGTAGTGCTACCGTACAAGATCCGTTAATTGAGTTCCAGAGGAAGCAAAGTGCGCAGAGTAGAGGCGTAAGTGCCAGAGTAAATTTATTTATTTATTTATTTATTTATTATGGGTTGGTTAGGTGTTGACGGAAGAGGTGGGTCTTTAGCTGTTTCTTGAAGATGGTGAGAGATTCTGCGGTCCGGATTGAGGTTGGAAGTTCATTCCACCACTGAGGAACAGTTAGTTTGAAGGTTCTGGAAAGGGACCTCGAGCCACGCTGAGTAGGTAGTACTAAGCGTCGGTCGCTAATCGATCACAGATTGTGTGAGGGAACGTAAGCCTTCAGGAGAGAGTTGAGGTAGGAGGGTGCTGTTCCAGACAAGGTCTTGTAGGTGAGCATCAAGGCCTTGAATTTGATACGGGCGGCTACAGGAAGCCAGTGGAGGGAGATGAGAGGGGTGTGATATGGGTTCTCTTGGGCTGGTTGAAGACGAGGCGTGTTGCAGCATTCTGAATCATCTGAAGGGGTTTGATGGAGCTGGCCAGGAGGCCCGAGAGTAGTGCGTTGCAGTAGTCCAGTTTTGAAATAACAAGAGCCTGGACTAGTATCTGTGTAGCCTGTTTGGTGAGGTAGGGTCTGATTTTCTTGATGTTGTACAGGATGAACCTACAGGACCGTGCAGTTGTTGAGATGTGGTCTGTAAAGGTCAAGCTGTCATCGAGAATCACCCCAAGGTTCCTGGCCGTCCTGGTTGGCTTGAGTGTGGTTGAGCCGAGCTGTACAGTGAAACAGACATGACGTTTAAGTAAGACAGTTCCCCAGCTGCTTGATATGCCCATAATACCTGTGTTTCTCTTGTAGTCTTTTGAGCGGGTGCTGGTGGAGAATAAGCTCCATGGGCTTTCTCCAGCTCTCACCGAGGCCATCCAGAGCATCATGCGCTGGGAGCTAGTGCAGGCTGCACTGCCTCATGTCCTCCACTGCACTGCCATCCTCCTCTCCAACCGCAACAAGCTAGGTAAGAAACCAAAGCCTAAAGCTGCTTACTATGACACACACACACACACACACACAGCCTGATACAGGTGTGTTTAATATAAACTTTGTTTGAAATTACTTATTTTTCTGCCACTACCACACACTGTTAGTCTATCACTTTTTTTTTTAAATTATTAATGCTATATATCAAACACTCAAATACGTTCCAATTGATCAGTCAGTCAGCAGCTGAAATTCTTCTTTTTGATTCTATTCCTTACTGTTGTTGTGTCTTAAATGGAACACTCAGTATGAGGAATGGTCATGTTCATTTATGCACCTATGCTATTTATGCACCTATGTTTTATCAATCTTTTGGGTGTTCATGCTTTTAAAAAAATTGTGTATGCTTTGTTTTATGTTAAATCTAGATAATCTTTTATATGAGTCCCCTGGAATACAGAATTCATAGCATTAAAGATTTTTTAAGATACTTTAATACTGGTATGAAAAGGTATATTGTGAAGAAAATACAACCATTTCTCATTGTCAGGTAGTCGCAGGTAGAGGCGGATGTAGAAGCAAACTCAAGTTTACAGTTAAAAACTAAAGATCGAAAACAAAACAAGGTCTATAGAACAAGTGACAAGGTACAACGACTAACATGACAAACATGAAACAATAAAAATGAGCCAAGAAGCATAAGGCCATAATGAAAGACAAATGCAAGGCAAACAGTGACTTAATCATGACTCAAAGCGTGACTTAAATACAAGTGCTAATTAACCAAAAAACGTGAAACAGGTCAAACTGTTCATGTGGTGTGGTGCAGTGGCTGATGGGAATTGTAGTCTCTAGTCTTTTTTTCCGGCATTTCCATGACAGTCATTTTAAAAGGAGTACATAATGCTTTAGCACTGTCTCTACCAGGGCACCAGGATAAACTGGGTGTAGCCGAGACCAAGCTACTCCACACTCTTCACTGGATGCTGCTGGAAGCAGCTCAGGAGTGCCACCAGGACCAGGGACATTTATGGTCTGGTGGAGGTAGCAGTGGCAGCAGCAGTGCCTTCTTCCAGCCTTTGAGTAACCAAAGCCATCTGGAACACAATGGCAGTACTCCAGAAGAGAACGAGTACGCTCGAGCCAAACTTTACCACAAGAATATGGCCACTGTAGAGCTGTTCGTTTTCCTCTTTGCTCCACTTGTCAACCGCATTAAGGTCTGTTCTGTTCCTTTGCATATTTTCTGTCATTTATTATATTTACCTACAGTATGCCTTAATTTAGAAAACTGTTTGGAATAACAGTCTGGAGTGCTAAACTCCAGTTTTGACAGTCCAGCACAATTTTGTGAGTTGAATCAGGTGTCCTTAAGCAAGAACATCACCAAACAGTACTAAGCAGTGGTGGTGTATGATGTATGTAGGCTATATGCAGGCTAATATACAACACATTTAAACCTAACACTTTGTATTGGACAGGAGTCTGATCTTACATTTCGATTGGCTAGTGGTCTTGTCATTTGGCAGCCAATGTGGGAGCATCGTCAGCCTGATGTGCCTGCCTTCTCTGCTCTCATCAAGTCCATGCGCAATATTGTTACTGGTAAGATTTGGGTATCACTAAATAATGTTATCCCAAAGGTAAAAAAATTATACCAAAGCAACTTCGCTTCCTTTTGGTAAAATCAAAAATCTGATTAAAGTTTGTTTATTTTCACAGGGCTTATTTACATTAACCTTGTTCCAATCAATTAAAACTCCCAAATTAAACATGTGGATTTCTACTACTTAAACTACTACTTAAAATTGTATATAGAGTAGGGATGTCACGAGAACCGATACTTCGGTACCAAGTCGGTACCAACATTCTTAAAACGTGACGGTACTTGTTTCTCTGCAGTAGTGTTAGCACCGTTTGTAACGAAAGTACCGAGGTTGCGATTCTTCCGGACCTGAAAGGGGCAGCAAATACACGCAAGTGTTTTAGTCGGTCCACAAGTGGTGAAGAAGAAGAAGAAGAAGAGGAACGCCTACAAGCACGCGAGGAAAACTACAGAAGATTAGCTTAGCTTAACAAGTTTAGCTCCGCCCCGACTCGTTGAGCAGAAAAGACAGGAAAGCTAGTATCGTTTTCCGGTGTGCAACCGATGCTATCATTCATTTCAAACAAAGCGAGGAAACACCTGGAATTTGGCGAAGCACCTGAAAGACGGTCCTATATTATGTTTGTTTGAGACAGCTGGCATTGTAGCCGTGAAACCAGTTAACGTTATGCTCCATGTAATGTTAGCGATAGCCGGTTATTTGTTAACGACGCTAACGCATTGCAATGTTATAAACTACCTCCTAATGTTCCACCATGCATCGCCATTCAGCCCGTGTCCTGTCAGCTAAATGTAGCCTCATGTCACTAATAATTATTCACATGTTCATGCTTTTAATAAATCTTTCTGGCCTGCCGTCATATCAGTGAATTTAAACTAATGCTTGCATTCAGAGTATAAGGTGTGTGTGTGTGCGCGCGCGCACGCGCGCGTCTGTGTGTATGTGTGTGCGCGCACGTTTAGGAGTGCACCTCCAGAGACTCATTGTCAGACAGTGTTTGATAACTAAAATACCCTACCCCCTCTCTCCCCCTTTCTCTTTGCCAGAATCAGCCAGAGGAGGATGTCCTCCAGGAGAATTTTTTTATTTTATTTATTTTATGTTATTTTTATATCACACCGTGGTATCGATTTTGGTATCGAGTATTGTGTACTTTTGGTGCTATCGGTACCAACTACTAGATTTTTGGTATCGTGACATCCCTAATATAGAGTGCCCTCCAATAGTATTGGAATGGCAAAGCCAAACTTTTGGGTTTACATTTGGGTTTGAGATCAAAAGAATATGAGTATGAAATGATTGCTTGCATTTCCTGATATTTACATCTAGATGTGATAAACAACTTAGAACAAGGCGCTTAGAATATTTGTTTGAACCCTCCCATTTTTCATAGTTCACTATTGAAAGGAAGTTTTAATCATAACACTTTTTTATAAAAATGTTGTATAAAAATATTGACTGGTACAATTCTCTTTTTAAATTGTTCTCCACAGCAAAGAGGAACTCTCTGGTAAATAACCAGTGTAGCCTCTGTGCTCCCAGCAACCCTTGCCCCACAGTAAGTACTTGAACATTTCTTGATAAAAATCCTGGTTTGGGGGAACCAGCAAAATAGGAACCAGCTACTTTTCATACCTACATCACAGACCTCAAATAGGTTCAAGTACATATTCATTAAACTAAACAGGTAGTAGACATAGTCAGGAAACTGAGCGATTGATCTGATGGTTTTGTTTGTTGAGCATCTGCGTAGTCCCTTAGGCCTCACACTCCCCAGAGAGCTTTTTTCCTGCTATAATGTGATTTCTCACTGCCTGGGTCATGTAATCTGATTTCCTCTCCTCTCCAGGTGGTGTGTGAATCTGTTCAGTCTGACTCCTCCTCCACTTCAGTGAAGGCCCAGAGCTGTCGCCGTGGAAACTCAGTGGAGAGAGGAGGCACCTCGCAACAGCCATGTGATCGAGGCCTCACTCAAAAGAAGTGAGCATTCTTACATGCATAGAGAAACACACACATAACACACACAGATTGAGCTAGAAATTAAAATATGTACAGTTTAAAATTTGCATACATTTAAACACAATGTTTCACTCATTTCATGTTATCATCCATTTCCTGTGTCAATTAGGCTTTATTCACTTTCCACTTTATTTCCATAAGAGGGAATTTCAAAATAATAGCTAAGAATCAGCTTTATTTCAGCTTTTGTTTGATCATTATGGCCAAACAGCTTGTCCTCCAAAAGGCTAGGTCTTCATCCTGGTGATCACCTGCCAACTTCAGTCTGACTTTTTTATGCCAGTCTTGGAGTAAGGGCTTCTTCCTTGTAGAACAGCCTTTCAGGACATAGTGAAGTATGACTCTCTTAATGGTGGATGTATATATTTAGTACAGTGGTGCTTGAAAGTTTGTGAACCCTTTAGAGTTTTCTACATTTATGCATAAATATGACCTAAAACGTCATCAGATTTTCACAAACGTCCTAAAGGTAGATAAAGAAAACCCAATTAAACAAGTGAGACAAAAATATTGTACTTGGTTATTTATTTATTGAGGAAAATTATCCAATATTTCATGTGGCAAAAGTATATGAACCTTTGCTTTCAGTATCTGGTGTAACCCCCTTGTACAGCAATAACTGTAGTTAAATTCCTCAGTACAGAACAGCTTCAACTCTGGGATGTTGGTGGGTTTCCTCACATGAACTGCTTGCTTCAGGTCCTTCCACATCATTTCTATTGGATTAAGATCAGGAATTTGACTTGGCCATTCCAAAACATTAACTTTATTCTTCTTTAATCATTCTTTGGTAGAACGACTTGTGTGCTTAGGGTCGTTGTCTTGCTGCATGACCCACTTTCTCTTGAGATTCAGTTCACGGACACATGTCCTGACATATTCTGTTAGAATTCACTGGTATCATTCAAATTCATTGTTCCATCAATGATGGCAAGTCCAGGTGCAGCAAAACAGGACCAAACCAAGATACTTCCACCACCATGTTTCACAGATGGAATAAGGTTCTTATGTTGGAATGCAGTGTTTTCCTTTCTCCAAATATAAATCTTCTCATTTAAACCAAAAAGTTCTATCCATTCACAAAACATTTTTCCAATAGCCTTCTGGCTTATCCACGTGATTTTTAGCAAACTGCAGAAGGGCAGCAATGTTATTTTTGTAGGACAATGGCTTTCTCCCTGCAACCCTCCCTGCAATCCCATTGTTGTTCACTGTTCTCCTGATGGTGGACTCATGAACATTAAGATTAGCCAATGTCCGAGAGGTCTTTAGTTACTTAGAAGTTATCCTCAGTTCCTTTGTGATCTCAGTGATTATTACACGTCTTGCTCTTGGAGTGATCTTTGTTGGTTGACCACTCCTGGGGAGGGTAACAGTGGTCTTGAATTTCCTCCGTTTGTACTCAATCTGTTTGACTTTGGATTGGTGGAGTCCAAACGCTTTAGAAATGGTTTTGTAACCTTTTCCAGCCTGATGAGCATCATCAACTCTTTTTCTGAGGTCCTCAAAAATCACCTTTGTTCGTATCATGATACACTTCCACAAACGTGTAGGAAGATATGACTTTGATAGATCCCTGTTATTTAAATAAAACAGGGCGCTCATTTACAGCTGATTGTCATCCCATTGATTGAAAGCACCTGACTAATTTCACCTTCAAAGGTTCACATACTTTTGCCACTCACTGATATGTAATAAAGGATCATTTTCCTCTATAAATAAATGTATGATATTATAATAAGTATAATATTTTTGTCTCATTTGTTTAACTGGGTTCTCTTTGTCTACTTTTAGGATTGGTGTGAAAATCACATTGTTTTAGGTCATATTTATGCAGATATAGAAAATTCTAAAGGGTTCACAAACCTTCAAGCACCACTGTACATGTTCATGAGTTTGATGGGTAGATGATGGCTTTCTTCACCCAAGAACATGGACAGATAAACAGACCGGTCTCATATTATTCAGCAAAGTTGGATCAAGTGTCACAAGGATGAGGTCCGTGCCTAAGAGCAATTCAAGCCACGTGTCTGGCTGTGGAGTCAGCCTTGACAATCGTAATGGTTTGAAGGCTCACAGTGAAGTGCCCACCTGCTGTACATATGATGATCACTATGAATTGATTGACACAAGTTACTGCTATACAACGGGTACAATGGACAGCAATTCAGGAGCTGCCCAATATCATGATTGAGAAGGCATCCCCTGTGAACCCAGCAACCTTGTTACAGACTGAGGAGGATGATCACAACTTTTTTGAGATTGTTCAGATGATGGAAGAGCAAAGACAGCTTTTAGGACTTGTGTGAAAATCTGATGATGTTTTAGGTCATATTTATGCAGATATATAGACAATTCTAAAGGGTTTGCAAATTTTCAAGCACCACTGTATTTAATGCCTCTGACTCCTTCACCAGTTCCTTTCTTGTTGTCTTGGGTTCAGTTGAACCTTTTGGACCAGAATTCATTTATCCCTGTGAGTTCATTTGTGCCTCCTTTCTGAACAGTGCAGTGTTTGTGTGGTCCCAATATTTTTATATTTGCATACAGTTGTTTATACAGATGTATGTGGCACAGTTGTTTAGAAATTGCTCCTAAGGAGGGACTGGACTTGTGGAGGTCCACAGTTTTTTCGGAAGTCTTGGCTTGTTTGGATTTTCCCTTGGTATCAAGGGCAAAAAAGCACTGGCTCTAAAGGTAGGCCCTCTTAACTCCTTAACTTCACAATCCTCAGTCTTCCCCCTCTCCTTCGCTATTTTCGCCATGTTGTCAGTCAGAGAAAGTTAAAGTAAAACGAGCTAAACTGAGCTAGCAACAACACCAAAACCCAGCCTCCACCTGCCATCTTCTCTTGCTTCCACTTCCACCGACACTTCCACCGACACTTCCACCGACACTTCCACCGACACTTCGTGCTTAAGCTCTGACATTTTTTCCTCAAAGACATTGTGTATGAGAGTCTCTTTTATATGTGGTATGATTGTGAGTGTAATTGGGAACAGGTGTCTCTGACTAGTCCTCAGGAGAAGGTGACGTGTCTCTGTGTAGTTTTGGGAGTTGTAGTCATTGGCCATGTTTATAGTTTGCGGTGCATTCTAGGAAATGGAGTCATGAGTTTGCCATGACATGACAATAGTAATGGGAAAAAGAAAGTACACCCTCTTTCAATTCTATGCTTTTCTTTACCAAGTCCTAAATAACAACCATGTGGTCCTCACCAACTTCTATAAACAAACAAACAAATAACCTCAGGTGACAAAAACATTTCAATATGTAATTACTAAATCAAATTATTAATAAAAAGTTAAATCAACATTTAGAAACCAGATTGGGTAAAGGATGGGGAGTTTATCAGTCTCACATTGTTTCTATGAAACTCTGGCCCAATTTTTCGTTTTACAACATTCCTTCTGTTCATTGATTTTTCTCAGTGGGGTTGCGGTCTGGACTTTGACTTGGCCATTCCAACACCTTGATTTTTTTCTTCTTTAGCCATTTGATGTCAGTTCGCTAGTACACTTGCATCGTTGTTCTGAATGAGCCAATTTCGGCCCAGTTTAAGCTGGTGGAATATGGCCTCTCATTTGTCTCAACAATATTCTGGTATAAAGTGGAGTTCATCGTTTTCTCAATGACTGCAACTTTCCTAGTCCCTGTCACTGCAGAACCAGCCCAAATCATCACCCATCCACCCATGTGTGGTGATACACTGTGTTTGGATTTTTGGCATCAATCTAAAGGATATTGTTCCAGAACATTTGTGTTTTGTTCAAATGCAATTTTGCAAACCTAAGTCTTGCTGCCATATTCTTTTTGGAGAGAAGGATCTTTTTCTTAGCCACCCTTCCAGAAAGCCACACTTGTTCAGTCTTGTTTCTGATTGTGCTGTCATGAACATAAACATTTAATGTGCTTACAGTGGCCTGTAGGTCACATGAAGTAACTTCTGTTTTTTTTTTTCTGAACATTAAATGGTTTGACCTTGGATTGGATTTGTTGGGATGCCCAATTTGGGAAGATTAGCAAATGTCTTGAAGGCTCTCCATTTGTGATCAATCCTTTTTATTGTAGAATGGTGAATTTCAAATTGTTTGGAGGTGGCCTTCTAACCCTTCCCAAATTGATGAGCAGCAACAGTTGCTTCTCTGAGGTCATGGCTTGTGTCCTTTCTTCTTGGCATGATGTAGACACACACACCTGAGTGCTCCAGAACAGCAAACTGCCAAAAGTTCTGCTTTTATAGTGGTAGTCACACTTCTATTATAGTGGTAGTCACACTAGGAAGGGTTTATTTATTTTTTCACACCTGGTTTCTGAGTGTTGGTTTACTTTTTTGGAGGAAAAAACTTATGAATTGAAATCTGTTTCAATAAGTGTTTTTTGTTGTAACCTGAGGTCATTTGTTTGTCTGTAGAAGAAGGTGAGGACCACACAATTTTTATTTCTGATAAATTTCTGATAAATAAAAACATTTCTTTCTCTTCCTACTAGGTTGTCAGCACCTGGAGCTATCTCTGTGTGCCAGAGGGCACGCTATGCCACCTTCTTTGATGTGGCAGTGCTACGGTGCTTGCTTCAGCCTCACTGGACAGAGGAGGGTGTGCACTGGGCGCTTATCTTCTACCTGCAGCGGCTCAGACAGATTCTGCAAGAGAAGCCTGAGCGCCCACCAGAACCCCCCAGAGCACCCCTGGCAAGACCACGAAGCAGCTCCATGGTGGCTGCAACGCCATCTTTGGTCAACACACATAAAACACAGGTAGATTACACTGCAAACCTGTTACATGTGGACTAGGGGCTGCACTTGTAACACAATTTGTACATGTTGGCATATGTATGCCATGTATGTATGTATGTATGTATGTATGTATGCCAGTCACATGGTGGCTTAGTGGTTAGCACGTTCGCCTCACACCTCCAGGGTCGGGGGTTCGATTCCCACCGTGGCCCTGTGTGTGTAGAGTTTGCATGTTCTCCCCGTGCTGCGGGGGTTTCCTCCGGGTACTCCGGTTTCCTCCCCCAGTCCAAAGACATGCATGGTAGGCGTGTCTAAAGTGTCCGAATGGGTAGTGTCCGAATAGTGTATGAATGGGTGTGTGAGTGTGTATGTGATTGTGCCCAGCGATGGATTGGCACCCTGTCCAGGGTGTACCCCGCCTTGTGCCCGATGCTCCCTGGGATAGGCTCCAGGTTCCCCGTGACCCTGAAGAGGATAAAGCGGTATAGAAGATGGATGGATGGATGTATGCCAGTAAATTTTAATTAATAATATTAATTATTTAGTTAAAGAAACTACTAGAATATTATTAAAGTGGACTTTAGTTCTGGGGAACTTTTTAGTCTTCTCTGACTTCCTGACTTCCTGACTTCAGCTCTACGCTGAAATTTTTCTAAGCTGTTTTGTTATCCTTTCACATAGATTCAAGAATTATTGCTTCTGACATGATAATCTGTACTGGTACATAATTTACACCAATATAGTGTCACTGCTGTGTCCCAACCAGGGGTGTTAGCTGGACTGTTAATCATCTGGGGCTGAGCCCAGATTCTTCTCCATACATTTTTTCCAGCTCAGCTAGTACCCTAAGTTTTGTTTTATGGAAGCTGAGGTAACATTTACACACCTTGTTTTCCTGCTCAGTATGAGAGGATGTTAGTGTTTCAGTTTCAACCCCTTTACTGTTTTTTTTAAAAAAAAAAAAGACGTATATCCATTTCCCTGTCATGACCGAGTGAGCTAGTGTTTGGCAGAATTGAGAGCTGTCAGCCAATAAGACATGAGTGTTTCCATGTATTTTCCTGTAAACCCTGTCTTATTGGCCTCACCTCCGTTCACTAAAGTTGTAAAATTCCAACATTGCCGTCTTCTTTTACTGACGTTCAATTATGTAGTGACAAACCACTCCAAGTGGAGAATTGTTTGGGGCTAAAGAAAAAATCTTCAGGGCTACAGCCCTGAATGCCCAGGCCGTGTTACACCCCTGGTCTCAACTTTAAAATATGGTAGCAATCTGTCACCTGAAGCTTAATTGAAGTTGGCTGATTCACCAAGGCAATTTTGAGTAAATTAACAATAAAGTGTTTTATAAGGGGAGAAAAGGTTTTGAAAAGCCCAAATCTGTCCACACCTTAATGTAGTTGAGATGCTCTGGCATGACCTGAAGCTGTCTGTTCAGGAAACCACTGAAAATCTGATGAAATGAAACCGTTTTGAAGCAAAAAACATTTGGTGATTCATCGGTTATTAAATACAAATGATGTTCCCAGTCTGTTTCCAGCCTGCACTGTGAATGCTAAATTAATGTCTTTAATAAAGACAGTAAAAGTAAAAATAAAATAAAAATTATTATTGGTTAAAGCTGGAGGTTTTTTGGATGTCTGTTAGTTTGATTTGAATGAAAATCGGATCAGATTTTAGGAGAGAAATGCATTTGCTTCCAAAGGGTCCACAGATGATTTCTTACAACAGTTGGTCAATGTAGAGATTTAGTTTTTCTGGATATTCCATGATTGTTAAATTGTATATAAAATGATGTGGTTTTACTCGCTATGTTCTAAGGACATGACCCTGAAATGTAATGAGGAGGGGAGGTCACTGAGCTCGGAGACCTTCTCCAAAATATCCATTACCAACCTCAGAAGACCAGCCATCCCAGACCTCTCTACAGATGTGAGCATGAACATTTTCAAAAAGGTTTGTTGGTTCCTGAACCTTAACACACATTAATAGGTTGAGTAGTCAAATGCTGACGAATCAATTCTACCTTACAAGCATGTTAAGGCTTTTGTTTACTTTCAGTTTAAGAACCGCAGGGAGGACAGGGAGAGAAAGGGCTCTATTCCTTTCCACCATACGGGGAAGAAGAGACAACGGCGTATGGGGGTGCCTTTCCTCATGCACGAGGACCACTTGGATGTGTCACCTACACGTAGCACCTTCTCATTCGGGAGCTTCTCTGGATTGGGTGATGACCGGCGGCCCCTGGAGCGAGGTGGCTGGCCCTCCACTATCATAGGTAACACTAGTAGGGCATTTAATTGATATTAGATAAAAGCATTTTTATTTGTCAGAGAACTGTTGTATTTTGGGTGGTGATGTTTTTTATGAATGAATTCATATTCTGTTATTATTATTATGATGAAATGGTAGTCGCCAAATACAGAAACAATATAAGAATATAATCCCGTCTCTCTGAGTTTGAAACCAATTCATATATTGTACTATGTATTCTACTGATAGTGTGATACCTTTTGTCCCACCTAGACAATGGGAAATTCATAGAATATTAATAAGGTCTAATAAAGACTAGAAAGCAGTCAGTTTTTCCTCAGAATGTCACTTTCATGACCATAATTTAAACATTTGGTGTGAGTAATACTAAAAGCTAGCTGAAGTGTAAAGTCTAAGCTTATACATTCTCTTGTTTGATCAGTGCTGTTAGTTTGGGGCAAAATGTATTAATGTTCTAATGCTTGACTTTTTTAAGACCATGAACATGATGACAGCATATAAGGAGTCCACTGCTTCTAGAGAAGTGTAGATTAAAAACCTCACTTTTGTCATTCTAACTTTTTATTTACAATGTTTTATTTAACATTGAGGCACAGTGTCATTCTGTAATATTCGTACTCCTAATTATAATAATTATGTGATAATATTATCTAATATTACATGTTGGACTATGTTAAATGTGTATGTTGGTTTTTTGTCTGGCAGGGAAGTTGACTCGTCGTGGCAGCACAGACACAGCAGGGGATGTGGACAGTCTTGGAATAAAACACTCTCATTCCCATCACAACCTGCCCGACCACTCCAACAGCCACAGTGATAATGCCATCAAAGAAGGTGGTGAGGCATCCATCATCCTGTGTTGTTAAAATGATCTATCGATTTTTCTGTGTCCATTACAAAACATAGCGCAGAATCAGGAAAAAGGCAGAAGTCCAGCAATATGCAAACAGAGTTACTTGGGCGAAAGACACAGACATAAGGGAGTGAGAAATGTAGTCGTTACCACAGGCACAATAACTAGACAACATAAGGCTTGGTATCGACAGGTACGCGCCACTGAGCGTATACTTCACCAAGAGCAAAGAAACATGAGGGCTTAAATATAAAGACTAATCAAGGGGCAAACTGAAAGTAATCAAAACACACTAGGGAGACAGACAGTGACAAGACATGGACCAAAACAAAATGCACACGGCAACGTTAACAAACACTTCACAACACGGAAGTAGGCGTCATAGACCTGAGTACTGCAGTGCTCACTCGGTAACTGTCACTGATTATAAACATGTAATCTTTGATATGGCAAAACTTATTGTGAGGAGACTTTTATTTAGCATTTTTTGAAAGTAATCTCCATTGGTGCTTTGTAACAATCTAAGGTAAATCTGCATCTTCAAAATAGAGGGTTTTGCTTTTTTTTTTTTTTTTTTTTACAGTGTAACATGACAAGCTGCATTTTGTATATTATTAACTTCAATAGAGAGAAAAATAAGAGAGCGTGGTCAGGGAATAAGTGTTCATATCAGCTGTAATAACAGGAACTAACGTGTTTCATGGACATTCTACAACATAACTATAAATAGATTTTAAAAAAAAAAGCATGATGCAGTATGTTGTTCTTTAATTAATAAAAAACACAATCATTGACAAATTATTGTGGCATTAAGAAGAATAAAACACACAATGGGACGTTCTGTTATTTGAAAAATAATCAACTTTGGCGTGGTAACAGCATCGCACCACATTGTCACTGATTATTTCCTATAAAAGCATGCTACATTATCTGCCTCACCCTTTGTCTTCCTTTCTTTCTGTCTCTCTCATCTCCCAGTCCGTTCCCAGATCTCTACTATCACTATGGCCACCTTTAACACAACGGTGGCCTCCTTTAATGTGGGCTACACTGATTTCTTCACGGAGCACATTAAGAAGCTCTGCAATCCCAACCCCATCCCTGAGATGCCTTGTGAGCCATTGGCTTGCTCCAACCTGCCACGCAGCCTCACTGACTCCTGTATCAACTACTCATGTCTGGAAGAAAGAGACAGCATTGAAGGAACCAACAGCTTTATCTTGAAGAACGGCATGCTGGATCTCTCTGTAAGGGGGAAGAATTTTTCAGAAAGTTGTTTACCAGTTTTTGGAGGGTTTTTTTGGAATAAAATGAAAATAAATGCTAAGTAGTGATCAGAAGATAAGATCAAAACCTGGAAGACCAAAAATTAATAAAATCTTGATGGTTTTAGAGAAAGGTATAGTGGTGGACAACTGATTGGAAGGGTGTGAGTTCAAATCCTAGCACCACCAAGGTGCTACTGTTGGGCCCTTTAGCAAGACCCTTAACACTCATGTGCTCAGTTTCTAAGCGCTTTAGACTGTTTCTCATTCACCCATTCACACGCACGACAGCAGAGTTGCCATGCAAGGTGCTTGCCTGCCATTGGGAGCAACATGGTGTTCAGTGTCTTGCCCATGTGGGGTCATGCTGGGAATCGAACCACCAACCCTGCGATTAGTGGACAACCTGGTCTACCACCTGAGCCACAGCCGTCAGAGTTGCTTTGGTTATACAGTCATGGGGGGGGAAAGCAGGGCCTATTTAGCAGGCCCTAATTAACAATTGTGTGGTCCTCACTAACTTCTATAAGCAAACAAATAACTTCAGATGACAACAAAATCACACATCAGATTTCAATCTGTAGTAATTTTTTCCAAAAAGTAAATCAGCATTCAGAAACCAGGTGGGGAAAAAATAAGTACACCCTATAATGGCAGTGGTGGTACAATGGCTAAGGCTCTAGGCTACTGATCAGAAGGTCAGGGTTCAAACTGCCACTGTTGGGCCCCTGAGCAAGGTCTTGTGCTCTGTGAAACCACCTTTAGCAACAATAACTTGAAGTAAGCATTTTCTGTAGGAGTTTATCAGTCTCTCACAATGTTTGGCACACTCTTTTGTTTTTTTTTTTTTGTTTTTTTTTTTTTTTTTACAACATTGCAACATTTCAGTTTATTGATGTTTGAAGGCATTCGTGTATGCACAGCTATCTTGCCACAGCATTTCAATGGGCTTGAGGTCATTCTAACACCTTGGTTTCTAGACATTCAAATGTCAAATTAATGTTGTGCTTGGAATCATTGTCCTGATGCCTGACCCAATTTCAGCCCAGCTTAAGATGCTGGACAGATGGCCTCACATTTTTCTTAAGAATATTCTGGTATAAAGTGGAGTTCATCACTATCTCAATGATTGCAAGTTTCCAAGGTCCTGTGGCTGCAAAACAAGCCCAAATCATCACCCATCCACCACCATGCTTGACAGATGGTATAAGGTGTTTGTAGTGATTAGCTTTATTTGGTTTTCACCGGCCACACTGTGTATCATTGTGTACACCAAACATCTGTGTACACCAAACATCTCCATACAACAATACTTGTTTAATCTTTTTCTGATTGTGCTGTAATGAATATAAAAATTTAATGTGTTTACAGAGGCCTGTAGGTCACATGAGGTAGCGCTTGGGTTTTTCTTTGTATCTCGGAGCATTAAACAGCGTGACCTTGGACTGAATTTGCTGGGACGCCCAGTGCTGGGAAGATTGGCAACTGTCTTGAATGCGCTCCATTTGTAAACAAGTAGGATGGTGAATTTCAAATTGTTTGGAGATGGGTTTATAACCCTTTCTTCTTGGCAAGATGTAGACAAACACCTGAGTGCTCCAGAACACCAAACAGCCAAAAGTTCTGCTTTTATAGAAGTAATCATGCTTTTTGATGATTAACCAATCCTTTGCATTTCATTAGTAAGACCTGGCTGCTAATTACTTTAATAATGATTGTGGAAGTAGGGAGGGTGTACTTATTTGTTCCAGTCCTGGTTTCTGATTGTTGGCTTACTTTTTGGGTAAAATTACTACATATTGAAATCTGTTGTGTTTTTGTTGTTACCTGAGGTTATTTGTTTGTTTGTAGGAGTTGGTGAGGATCACACCATTGTAAATAAATAATTCTAAATAAGGTCTTGATAAATAAAAACATAGAACTGAAACAAGATGTACTTTCTTTTTCACATGACTGTAAGCCTCAGCCAAATGAGATCAATGTAAATATATGCTAATATAAGTTTATAACCAAGGTTTATTTTTTCTAATCTCATTATAATTTCTAGGCTGTCCTCAGGGCTGTGTATGCCGTCCTCACGCATGACATTAGCTCACGGATCTGCGATGTGGCCCTCAGCATTATTGAGTGCCTCCTACAGCTGGGTGTTGTGCCCAGCATAACCAAGAAGGTTGCCAAACCAGAGGACAAGGTGAAGGAGGCAGACCTTTCTAAGGAAGGAGCCAGCCAGAGTGTAGGCGGTGCTCATGGAGGTGTGGATGGTGGTACAGGGGCTGTTCCCAGTGGAGGGAGTGGAGATGGTGACGGAGGAGGTGATGGTGGAGGAGGAGGAGAGAGTGGAAGTGGAAGTAAAAATGATATTAAAAACAACAAAGGCAATAAGGTATACAATTGAAATAGATTTTTGTAGGACAATAAGTGACAGTTAAGAGAAAGTATGATTTTTATGCGCATGAAAATGGCCATGTGCATTTACATATGAAGACCACAGCGAAAAAACGATCAGAGTCACAAAACTGTATTTTTGGAGTTGTGTAGCCACGGCTGTTGATTGAGCATTGAAAAATGATCTCATAAATGTACTTGGATGATAGACAGATCAGGGTCACAGAATTTTCCATTTAAAATAAAGCCATGCTATGGAAAAATGATCACAGTCCATAGCCTACTGTGAGAAAATGATCACAGTCCAGTCACATGACCGAAATCAGCCAATAGGCTTGGGGTAATGACGGACGCCCAGCTGAGTGAATTTCATTGTTAACTTACTGTCAAATTTCTTCAACATATCTCATTAGTAATTGCTCTCAGCAAATTTCAGTACTAGATCAAACAACATGGATGAGTATCCTCAACAGACTGATAAACCAAAGAACAGACAGATACATGGAAGTAAGGCAGAAGAAGAACTCCCTGTAAATGACAGAATTGTGGATACTATTCAAGTTGAGATTGATGTATAATGTATATTCTGTGAGTTTTCAGTATTTAAGTGATGTTGATGATGCTCAGTTGAATAAATTAGTATAAGTTCATCACTGTATTACTGTGAATACCCACGAAAGAAAGATCAGAGTCCGCGCAAGCATTTTTTCATGCTTCAGTTAACACAATGTAAACAATAATGGCTGATAACTTTCTCAACTATTATGACATAAGAAGGTTCTGAACTTTTAAATTCAAATTCTGGAATTCAAGCACAATGTGACTCTGATCGTTTTATCATTGGTGCCTTCATATGCATAGCATTCCTGTACTGCCAGTAAATAATAATGAACTAATACCATATATTCTGATGGTATATTACATTTACCTTCATACTATATTCCATGTCATATTCCCAGGAAGAGGACTCTGCCCTCAGCACTCACAGATTAGCTCTAACTATGCTTATTAAAATTGTGAAGTCTCTTGGCTGTGCCTATGGATGTGGAGAAGGCCATCGTGGGCTTTCTGGAGACCGTCTGCGCACACAGGTCAGTGTCTTGGTATTAATCATCTCTGGTGCTGTGCTTCCATAAATTTCATTCAAGTCAATTAACTCAAGTGTTTCAGGGTTCCATACTGTAAACCTCACTATTATAGCAAACATTGACAAACATTTCAGGAGAATTTGATCCAGTTTGAATAACAGTTTAAATAATAAAATGATTGATGGATCAAATGCTGTCAATCAGCCAAATTGTATTTTAAGTCTAAATGTCTGTTTCACAAAAAACTGCATTATACTCACCAAAATTTTAAACTATCACCCATCATCTCAAAAGACATTGTTTGCCTAAGTAATAGCATTAGTATATAAATGTGATAAATGAATTGTAAAAGATATCAACATGAGGTCGCCCCGTGCTTTGGGGGTTTCCTCCAGGTACTCCGGTTTCCTCCCCCAATCCAAAGACATGCATGGTAGGCTGATTGGCATCTCTAAAATTGTCTGTAGTGTATGAATGGGTGTGTGAATGTGCCCTGCGATGGATTGGCACCCCGTGCAGGGTGTCCCCCGCCTCGTGTAAGGATAAGCGGTATAGAAAATGGATGGATGGATGGATAAACATGAAGAACACGTAAAGTCCGAACCCCAACAATGCCACAGCCATCCATGGCCAGGAGTCAAAGGCCGTGCTCTCTGTGTGGGACAGATGATATTCCTCACTCCCTTGTCAATCTCAGTGACAACCACGAATCTTGGTCACCTCTGAGAAGAGGGTGTTTAGTGCTTTCCTCAGAGTGGTGTTCACTGTGTGCTGTGACATATCATTACGGGCAGTTCGTAAAGATGCAGTGACTGGCTTTATGTGCCTTGGTGGAAGCACGTTAGCCTTCACCTTCCCCAGTTGGTATCTGTCTTGTGATTCAGGAAAGCTGGATGGTATCTGGGAATTGGCAAATAAAAATTAAATCATATAAATATGTAAATGAAATGAAATTATTCCAGGTTCAGCATTTTATCTAAGCACTATGCTTTTGTACATTTTTATATATAACAGTGTCAATATACACATATAAGATTTTATCTGACATGAACAGACACAGTTTGGAAAATTTCGGCATTGTGTTGTTGTTGTCGTAACATTCATAAGGCAAAAATAGAAAACTCTGCTGGATCCAGAACTTGTTATATTATTTAGCATTAATATCCAGCACTTTAACACCATTTGTAGTAGTAAGTTGGATTGTGTGTTCATGCTGTTTGACTTCCACTGTGTAGGCTCAGAACTGCCTGACCAGTCTGTACAAGCTAGATAAAGTGCAGTTCCGGCAGACCATGAAAGAGTACGTCAACAAGGATTCTCTCAACAACATAGTGGACTTTCTGCATGCTCTGCTTGGCTTCTGTATGGAGCCCATCACTGACAGTAAGAGGAAATGTCTACAGCCAATGTATACCACACTAGCTCATAATCAGTTATATGTATTTAACTCAGTAACATAGAAAAGGCTGATACTGTAAAATCAAAGTGGACTAAAAAATGTATGCATTGTTTCTTAAATTATCAACAGGAGGTAAATTATTAATGTAGCCATTGAACCCAGTTATAGTAAATCACAATTCTCCATCATTCTATAAACATTTGAATATTTATGTGCCATATGATATTTCCAAATAGCCCAAATAAAGGTATCACCATAATGCCATAAATGATCAGATAAGATCATGACACACGAAACCTGTTCCTACTGTACTGCATTTCATAAGTCGCTCTAGATAAGGGTGTCTGCCAAATGCCATAAATGTAATGTAAATTTCTGTGTGTGTCTCAAGGCTTTCTATGTTTGCTAGTGTGTTTCAGTCTGTCTATTCAGCATACAATGTTTTGCAGTGTGACATGATCCCTAAATACTGTGATCAATTTAAAAATGTCGAAACTGATATCTCACATCAGGAATATAGGAAATGTACGGTGCCCTGCATAACTATTCAACCCCCTTAAACTTTTCCACATTTTGTAATCTGACAGCCTGGAACTGTAACAGAATTGTGTAGGTCCTTATAATAGCATTTTATTTCCATTAAGTCCACTGGCCTATCTTTAATAGTATTCCCACTCCCATGATGATAACTTCTTGCTAACACATTTTCACAAATACAGTGCCTTGCAAATACATATATAACCCAATATGCTCTTAAAGCAGATGTTCGAAGTCAAAATTTGGAATTTGTCAGCAGATCTTTAAAAAAAAAAAAAATTTAAACTGTTGCTGCTTGTATAGGTATTTAACCCCTTCAGACTAGTACTTGGTAGATCAATTTTTTGCTGCAATAACAGCTTTAAGTCTGTTTGGGGTATGTTCCAACCAGCTTTGCATGCTGTTTGGGAGTGATTTCCCCCAATTCTTCCTTACAAATTTGCTCCAGGTTCTTCCGGTTTGTTGGATGACGTTTATGGATCGCAACTTTTAAACAATGCCACAGATTCGCGATTGAGTTGAGATCTGGGCTTTAAGATCTGGGCTTTGAGATCTGGCCACTGTAGAACTGTGACTTTTTGTTGTTCAACCACTCTTGTGTTGGTTGTCGGCCTTGTGCTCGGGATCTTTGTCCTGCTGAAAGGTGCGGGTTTCTCCCAAATTTTTTGTTTTTTGGCAGTTTGAAACAGGTTATCTTGCAGTATCTTCCTGTGTTTTGCACCATACATCTGTCCTTCAGTTTTAACAAGACCCTCAGTCACTGCTGAGGAATAGCATCCCCACAACATGATGCTGCCACCACCATATTTCACTGTTGGGATGGTGTTTGTTGAGGAATGGACAGTGTTAGGTTTGCATCACAGAAATCAATTTCTGTCTTATTTGACCACAAAACCTTATCTTACATTTTTGCAAGGCACTATATAATGATACACCATCTACACAGTCATAGTTGAATATTACATAGTTATATAAATACAGAGTGTATGAAAATGATCTCTTCTAATTTAAATACAGGGTGTACAAACATGATCTTTACAACTTTGATACTAGAATTACCAATCAAGGAACTGTAGACGCACAAAACCTAATATCACTAGGCAGCCAAAGAATGGCACATCCATGGTGAGTCCAACTGTTTGGAATTGTCCTATTCAGAGACTCAAAGATAATCAAGGCCTAATGTGGCAATGCACCATCATCACAACTTGATGTGTTCCTCTGTAAAATGGGTAAATCTCAGTACTTCTACACCTTTTTTATACTGAATAAAAGTTGTAAAGATATTTTTGTATGCAGTGTAGATGCTGCAATGCCTATACTCAGACTTGTGCAAAATTAATTCAACTCTGTATTCCATTGTCTAAAATACAAAGTAGGGAGAAATGGTATTGTTTTGGAAATACTGATCGTGTCTGTGTTGTTTTCCATTCATTTTTCTCCACTTTCCCATCTCTCCTCTGTCTCTCGCCTCCCTTAAAACTGTGTTTTAGGGACTGGTAGGGGCTCTAAGGGCAGTTTAGGCTGTAGTGTGGATAGTTTTGTCCTATTCTACCCTCAGATGTACCTTCTTCCCATAAAACACCAGTGGGTGTAAATAATTACTCCTCCGTTACTCAGTCACTCATCCTTTCAGTAGACTTGCCAATCATTAATATTAAGAAATGATAGATGGTGCATGGTTTTCAGTAAATTATGTGAACTAAATTTTAATGTACTTACAGTACGTTTAACTGTTGGCAAGTTAGTGAACATATGAGTGGAATGATAATGAAACCTTGAATATCCCTTGGTGTGCTAGGTTTGTGTGTGGGAGGGGTGGTGGGGGTGGGGGGGGTAGTGTTTTCCTGAAAACTATATGTCTGTGCTGGCCTGACACCAATGTTGCCCCACATCTCTTCTCTTGCAGAATACGGCAGTGCAGGTGAGAGGTCCAGGAGGGCGAATAAACGAAACTTCGGTAGATACACAATATCTAAATTTACTGCCAAAAAACTAGGCATTACTCCCATTCCTGCACCCCTCCCTGTGTCTAAGGTGGCATTCTCGCCTCCAGATTAGGATGAATACATTAGAGTAGCCACTACTAAAAATGACATGAGATCTTTCTAAAATACTGCTTTTTCAAAATCTGCAGAAAAAAAATCCTGTGAAATGGAAGCATAACCTGATTGTTAGGTCCAAGACTGTTATCAGGCCACAGACATTTGCATGTGTGCTATCCTTCAGACCCTTTGCCTTGCATATGTGCTTTATAATTTTTCCTTTTATCCATCTTGTATGTGCCGATTGCTTTTTGCTTGCCGTGTTGTTCTCTCACTCATGCCTGAGCCACAATTCATTTGCTCCATCTTGTCTTCCAGCCTCATGCCCAGCATCTAAAATCACTTCTATATGTTTTCAGACAAGGCTGGCTTTGGAAACAATTTTGCTACAGGAGGGGATAAATCTCTTGCCCAGAGCATGGAGGCCGTGGTTGTGGGCTGCATGTTCAAATCCCTCATAACCAGATGTGCATCCACTACACATGAGCTGCACAGTCCAGAAAATCTGGTGAGGCCCAACAATTAAGAATTTATTACTTTATTTCCAGTCTCACAATTGTCATGAATTCATAAGTACCATATATTTTTTCATTGTGTTTCAGTGTTTTGTGTGTGAATGCTCTGTACCCTATCACTAAGTTTATAAGTGTTTTATCTTTCCCTCTCTTTCTCTGTCTCTGTCTCTTTCTCTCTCTTATGTACACCATTCACATGAAAAACAAACAAACAGGGTCTGTACTGTGACATTCGACAGCTGGTTCAGTTTATCAAAGAATCACACGGCAACGTATTTCGCCGTGTGGCACTAAGTGCCCTATTGGACAGTGCAGAAAAACTCAATGCCACAAAGAAAACCGAGGACAAAGAGGACACCAAGCCAACTGCACAAAAAAGGTTATTACATTACACAAATAGCAAAAGAGACACTTAAATTCATTAACATCATATAACATCAGAATCATCCATTATATCTTACCATTTAGGGGATTTTTTTTGTGTTGTTTATGATTATTCAAGTGAATTCTTACACAAAATATTATTCATAGTTATGTTAATAAATAGTTGTAGCATAGCTGCCTTAAATGAATAGCCAGTTTTCACTGACACCTGTCACTGTCCATTAGTATTCATAATGTTCATACAGTTAAGACCAAAAGTTCACATACACCTAGGCTAAAGATATTCAATCAAAACTCTGCATATTTCATGTTCCCATACAATTTTTTGACAAGTCACTTAGGGTATCTACTTTGTTCACATTTTAAAACAATTGATTAGAGACAGATTTAATTCTCCTATGATTCACTATATGAGAATTCCAGTAGGATCGAAGTTTACTTACACAAGTTGACTGTGTCTTTAAACAGTCTGGAAGATTCCAGAAATTGATGTAGTGACTTTTAGAAGCTTCTTATTGGCCAGTTGTCACAATTAGGAGTTCACTGGGAGGGCACCTAAATTTAGAGCCGGTGCCCATGGCAAAATCCAAGCACCTCAGCCAAGACTTCAGAAGGTACCAATCAACTGAAGGTACCAGGAGCATCTGTACACACAATTGTATGCAAATATTAAAATCTAGCAAGCTGAGATGAAATGTAAAGATGGAGTAACTCAGATCAGAATTATCCTTCCAAACTGCCTGTAAAAGCAACCGTCTTCTGCTGGCTTGGAAAGGTGAGTGGTTTGATAATATACACTGCGCAATGTTTTAGAAAACAAATTCTTACTTATATTTAAACATCCAGCTGTGTTTCAACAAAAGACCAGGTGTTTTCTTCCCAGAATGGTGCCACAGGAGATACCATATGTCACGTCACTCAGAGGTCCTGATTGATCAATCATAGGAGGGACTCCCAATGCTTGAATTATGTATGTCTTAGTATTGTAGCACTTGGGTGAAAAAGTATGACCTCTATTAAACCATGGGCAGTAAGCGTTACAGTCTGATGCAACAGATCCCTACATACCATGACACGATATATTAAATTCTAGTTTTTATGCTGGAATTCTCCTTTAAGTCTGTAGTTATGTCTGAGGTCTGAATACCAATGCACAATTTCAGTACTCTTCACTGCACACTATTAACTTAACTCTGAATACTTATACTTAGCTTATGTAGCTTAACATTTTATTATGGGGCACCAAATGTAAAAATACTCTTTTCTGACTATTTTAACAGTTAAGGCCATTCTGACACATTTATATAGTGTCTCACGTAAAATAGCAGTTTTAAGTTTCAGTGTATTATATAAAATCTAAACTTTAAACGTAAATATTAAATGTAAGTGTTAAATGTAAATGGCAGATATGTTCTCTCAGAGTGTGCATCACTGGGAAAACACAGTGATGGTAGGGTTGCCAATTTTACACCATACTGTGCTAGATTTGGAACAAGGTTGAGGATGTAAAAATCAAGTCTTTTGGTAGCATTTTTTGAACAGTTTAAGAACAGTTCATAGCAACCAGGATCTTGTTTGAAAACAAATAATAAGAATAAAATAAAATTTAGATTTAACTATTACATTTATTTGAATGGCTTCAAATAAAAGTACAAAAAAAAGTCAGAGAAAAAAGAGTATTAACTTTTTACATCAAATACAGCACCTTTTAAAAACACCTCATGTTGTACTTGGCAACCAAACCCATTCTTTCCAACTATAGATTTTGTCTGTACTTTTGTATTTTTGTGTTGTTTTTCAAAATTATAATTTTTTTCTAATCTATTTTTATGGTAAATTTGATTATGCTGTTCATCACCTGCCTCCACCCAACTGCCTTCAAGGGCCATATTGAGTAACCTTATTACCATTGATTGCAATATGCATGTGTGTCAGTGAGGAGCAGATTCCTGGAGCTCTATTAGGAAGGAAGGACTTCTGGAGGAAGATGTTCAAGTCTCAGAGTGCTGCCAGTGACACCAGCAGCCAATCAGAACAGGACACATCAGAATGCACTACCGCCCACTCGGGCACGACCACAGACCGCCGCTCACGCTCTCGCTCCCGACGCATCTCACTGCGCAAGAAGCTTAAACTTCCCATAGGTGTGTGTGTGACATCCATTTACCCTTATTAATGTGCTCAGAATTCAAATCTCATTGACTGACTGTGATTCAAAGATATTAGTTGTGTGTAATGTACAATGTTATATCATTGTACATTTTCTGGACTTGGATTTACAGTTGGGTCTTGCTTATCTGTTATTATGTTGGCTTGAAAGATCCAACATTCTATTTTTCTTCTTCTATTGGAAAATTTGTACCATTTTCACGAGTAGCAGTTTTTGACATAGAGCCACCAAATTCAGCACAGGCGTAGATCCCATACAGAAATGGGGTGCTTGTGCTTTTGGGATGAGAATTATGGGTGCCACCTAGCAGTGCTCCAAAGCGAGTAATTTGACCATTAAAGAATAGGTCAAGTTTCTTTTATTTTTGTTCATTACGCCATGCAAACCAAACCACAGGATTCTCAGACATGAGACTTAATAATTCTGTAGTACATGAGGAATCTAGCAACACCATAGCAAGCAACTGGATTATCATGGGGAAGAGGTAGCTCAGTGGTTGGGACATTGGACTTCTGATCAGAAGTCATGAGTTCAAATCCCAGCACCGCCAAGCTGCCACTGCTGGGCCCTTGAGCAAGTCCCATAACCCTCAACAGTTGTATAAAAAATAAATAAATAAATAATTGTAAGTAAATGTAAAAGTAAATCATAGCAGCTTGTTAGTAACAGTGTAGCAACAACCTAGCAACCAGCAGGGATCATATAGGAACCTCCTAGTACAAACACCATTGTGACCACCTGGAACTCCATAAAAGCCACCTAACAACACCCTAGCAACCAGCTGCACCATGAAGGAGTTTCTTTGGCAACTGCCTAGCCCTTACAACTGTAACTAACTGGGATCATATTAAAACCTCCTAGAAATACCAGAACAAACACCTGGGACCAAATAACAGCACCTAGTAACACCCTAGGGACCAGCTGGGATAGCAAGGCAAACCTCTAACAACACCCTAACAACAAAATGGTTAGCATAACAATGACCCAGCAACACCCAAGCAACCAACAGGAATATGATATCAACATAGCATAGTAACCACCTAGCAACACCCTAAGAACCAACTTGAATATGCTAGCAACCACCTAGTAACACCCTAGGTTAGCTTAGTAGCCTAACAATGCCCTATCATCCAATCGGGTTAGCATAAACAGTTTAAACGCGTTTAACATTTTAAACTTTACATATGATGAACTTTTAACCTTTTAACCTTTACACATTAAAAACATTTTAACATTTTAAAATCAATGACAACAAAACCCTGTAATATCATTTAACTCTTTTAGCTTGTTTAGCGGGCTCTGTCAAGCCAACATCAAAGTTCATTCATGAACTTTAGCCTTCTAGTTTAACATTTTGCTGTTGTCAGTTATTCTGGTTCATCACTGTTGTGTGTAATATGATGGCGACATGTCATATTTCATTACGTAATTTTTAAGCCATGTGCAGATTTGTCAGTCTTGAATACCTGTGCTTCATCTGGCAATCCAGGCTTGTAAGACCTTTTAACATATATTTTTACTGCTTATTTTTAATTTCATTAGAAATTAAGAATGAATTATATGCACATGGCTTATGTGCCATTGGTGTACTGAAATTTTAGAGGTTCAAACCATACTCATCTCTCTTTTTGTGTTCTTTTTTGTCGCCAGCATGCCATAGGACTGTACACCTTCCATTCACTCTCTCCGTCCTACGTATGTGTGTATGTGTGTATATTTTGTGATCATTACAGATCTCTAAATAACGATTATATGGGATCTTTTTAATGAACTTTGTATGTTTGTAATCTGTGTATGCAGTAAGCTTTTTGTGTGTGAAACGTGCTTTTTGGTTTTTGTCCAAGCTATCTGTGTGTGTGTGTGTGTGTGTGTGTGTGTGTGTGTGTGTGTGTGTGTGTGTGTGTGTGTTATCCTTCCCCCATATCAACCCAGTGCTTTTCCATTTCCATGTTGCTCATTTGCTCATTACTCAGGTATGAAAGTGCTTCTGCATCAACTGAACCAATTATCATCTAAGCCACACACTGCCCAGACTGCTTTTCATAGGTAGTGCTTTAGCAAACATATAGAAGATATGTGATGATAACATGTTAACTATAACTATATTTAATAAGTCAGGTGGTCTATTTATTTGGGGCAACTATGTTTTCTGTTGTTCACAACATGTGACCCTGTGTGTAGGCAACTGGCTGAAGCGTTCGTCCCTGTCCGGCCTGGCTGATGGGGTGGAGGACCTCTTAGACATCAGCTCAGTGGACAGACTATCCTTCATCCGGCAGAGCTCCAAGGTAAGACATTGCGATGAGCTACAGTGCCCTCCACTAATATTGGCCCCCTTGGTAAATATGAGCAAAGAAGGCTGTGAAACATTGTCTTTATTGTTTAACCTTTTAATCTTTTCTTCAAAAGATTCACAAAAATACTCTGCTCTCATGGATATCAAACAATTACAAACACGACACAGGTTTATTTAAAAAAAAAATCTTTGTTAAATATATGTGTGCAACAATTATTGAATTGAATTCGTATGAGAAAAATATATTTGAAGAATTTTCCCATTGATATTTTACATTTTTCTGTACACCTGGGTGACTAGGAACAGGAAATTGTTGAACCATGACTTCCTGTTTCACAGGGGCATAAATATGTAATAACACATAGGCCAAATTCCCTTAGAATTCCCTTAAAACAATGGGTCAGACCAAGGAATATAGCTGTGATGTGCGGTAAAATTTGTCGAGCTTCACACAATGGGAAGTGTCTATAAGAAAATAGCACAAGCATTGAAAATACCCATTTCCACCATCAGGGCAATAATTAAGAAGTTCCAGTCAACAGGAAATGTTATAAATCAACCTGGAATTGGACGTGTGTCTATATCGTCTCAACACACTGTGAAGAGGATGGTTCAAGTGGCCAAAAAATCTCCAAGGATCACAGCTGGAGAATTGCAGAAGTTAGTTGCGTCTTGGGGTCAGAAAGTCTCCAAAACTACAATCTGAATTCACCTACATCACCACAAGCTGTTTGGAAGGGTTTCAAGAAAAAAGCCTCTACTCTCATCCAAAAACAAACTCGAGCGTGTTCAATTTGCCAGACACTACTGGAACTTCAAGTGGGATCGGGTTCTATGGTCAGATGAAACCAAACTATAGTTTTTTGGCAATAAACACCAGAGGTGGTTTGGGCGCACACAGAGAGGTAGCCATGTGGAAAAGTACCTCATGACCACGGTTAAATATGGTCTTTAACCATATATCTTTAATGTTTTGGGGCTGTTTTTTCTGCCAGAGGACCTGGACATTTTGTTAGGATACATGGCATCATGGACTCTATCAAATATCAACAGATATGAAATGAAAACCTGACTGTCTCTGCCAGAAAGATTAAAATGGGCCGTGGTTGGATCTTCCAGCAGGACAATGATCCACAACATACATCAAAATCAACACAAAAAGGGTTTACTGACCACAAAATCAAGGTCCTGCCATGACCATCCCAGTCCATTGACCTGAACCCCATAGAAAACCTGTGTGGTGAACTGAAGAGGAGAGTCCACCAGTGTGGATCTCAAAATTTGAAGGGTCTGGAGAGATTTTGTATGGAGGAACGGTCTCAGATCCCTTGACATGTATTCTACAACCTCATCAGGCATTATAGGAGAAGACTCAGAGCCGTTCAGAGCATGACAAAGGGAGGTAGCACTAAAAAGGAAGGAAGGAAGTATTGACTAAAAGGGTGCAAATAATTGTTGCACACCTATAATTAATAAATATTTTTTTTTTTTGATAAACCTGTGTTTTGTTTACCATTCTTTGATATCCATGAGAGCATTTTTGTGATTTTTTTATTAACAAAAGCTCAAAAGGTTAAACAATAAAGACAGCCTTCTTCAGCCTTCTTTGCTCATATTTACCAAGGGTGCCAATATTAGTGGAGGGCACTGTAAATATTTATGGACATTGTATATATATATTTTTTTCTTTTTTTTCCATGCAAATCTTCCTTAGAGAGAATAACAGCACTGTGTCTCTTTATGTAATATCTTCCAGTAATGTTCCTGTTATATTTTTTATATGCATTAACTTACTGACATGACCAGTGTGACATGACAAGCAACAGTTTATGGTGTTTGAGAGCTGTTAAAAACAAATAGATGTTTTACAGAATAATAATTTGTTTACATTTAAGGATTCTTTAGGGTTGTCCGTAACTTTGTCACATATGTTCCTGAGTGGGTGACACAAATATCAGATCATGTTTCTTGAAGACATACTTGAGATGTGTGTGGGTGGGAAGGAGCACTCAGAAGACAGGTGGCTTTTGGCACAGCTTCATGCTCGCATTTATTTTTCATTGCACTTTTCAGTGCCCTTTCAAAAACTGCAGCTGACCACTCTGTGGAGTATTCTGTCCATTGAAATTGATGACATTGAAATGTCACTGGGGCTCCAAACAAACCAAATGGAAGGGTGACAAATTGATATAACTCAAACAGATAGAAAAGGCCATTTTTCCAGGGTAATTGAGTTAAGGGAATCTGCTAATAACCCTTGATTAAATCTAGTGTCGAATAAAAGTGAGCCAGGCCTCGAGCAGCTCATCAATGCATGGATTTGGGTATGCATCAAAGTTAGACAGTGAGTTGACTTTTCAAAAGTCCTTTCAAAAACGGACTCACCATCAACCTTGGGTACTAAGACCTCCGGGGTGCTCAAATCCCTGTCGGACTCCTCAATTACTCCCTTGTCAAGCATAGCCATGAGTTCCTCAAGAACCACATTTTTTTGCGTTCGGGTAAATGATAGGGGTGGCTGCGTACCACCAGCCCTGGAGGAGTCTCTATGTGGTGCTCTATGAGGTCCATGTGACCAGACAGAGGCGACAACATGTTGGAGAATTAACCTTGTGATCTGACAAACTGTGGTCTCTGGTATGGGGCGAGGTGGTCCACACAGGAGACCCGGGGTGAATTTGGCCACATTTTTTAGATTTATATCTGGACCTAGCTCCTTCCTTACAGGTTCCACTCTCACCAGAGCCACAGGAACCACCTCTCTTCATGGTTTCATGAGATAAAGGTGGTAACTTCAAGTGCATGTTCTTGGGCCTGACACAAATTCTCATGTGTTAGATGACTTAATGTATGGAGTTTGGCTCTCAGGTCCAGAATGTCCTGAATTTCATTTTTGCTGTTAGAAGGTCCCTCCTCCCAATTTCCCCTAATAATGTCAGACACCACGAGGCTTGCACCCATATTAATAATTCAAATGGGGAGACCCCGATAGAAGCTTGTGGGACCTCTCGCACTGCAAATAACAGATGTTCAAGCCACGTATCCCAATTCCACACATAAGGAACGAACTTATGAATCAGCTTCTTTTTAAGGGTTTGATTAAAACCGTTTGACCAGCCCTTCTGTTTGCAGATGGTAAACACTGGTGCGAATCAATCTAATCCCTAATAATATTAATTAATCTTTTGTACACTTTGCGAAGAGTGCATGACATAAATGTAGTGCCCTGATTAGTCACGACCTCTTTCTTGGATCCTGACTCGGGGGATAACTCGGAAGAGCGCTGAGATGTTGCGAAGAGCCACAGCTTCTGGCTTTTGCACTGCAGAGTCCACTAAAAGTAGCACAAAGTGATGCCCTTGTGCATGTTGTTCTAATGGCCCGACAAGGTCCATGGCATTTCTTTTGAAGGGAACCTCAATCAATGGAAGGGGGAGCAATGGTGCTTTTGGGGTGGCCGGCAGATCCATTAGCTGACATTCGCAACATGCCTGGCCAATAGAAACAGGCCATATGATGGTTTAATGTTTTATCCTGCTCCAAATTCTCAGCCATGGGATCATGATAAGCCGCATGGAATAACATTTCCCTTTGGCTCTTCGGTACAAACAATTGAGTCATCTCTTCCTTGGTTTGAGTGTCCTGTGTCACTAGATATTGTTATGTAAAGACCAGAAAAGGGACTAGAGACTACGATTCCCATCAGCCACTGCACCTCACCTGACCATGTCACATGACTGTCTGCACCTGTTCTCAATCACACACACACACACACACACACACACACACACACACACACACACACACACACACACACACACACACACACACACACGCATCACTGTTCACCTATATAAGTCTCATTCTTTTTCAGCCACAGGACGAAGTAGTTGCTCAGTTTCCCTTGTGGGCTGTCGTTACCAAGCTGTTGTTATTGCTCTTGCTTCCTGGTTTTTGATCTTTGCCCATGTTTTTGATGACCGTTTTGCCTCTGTTACTCTGTTAGCTGAATGCTCGACTCTGGACTGTTTATCACGCTGCTTTTGCCTTAGGATTTGGATTTGTCTCCCTCCCTAATAAACTGCCGTTGTAATTGCACTTGCATCCTGTGCCGAGTCTGTGACCTAACAGATGTAACCTATCCTTCATTACTTACAAATATGGGTGCCATAGCACAACATTAGGGTGAATTTGCTGACCATCAGTTACTCTCACTTGGTTGAAGGTGTGCCTCGGGGTCTCGTTGCACGATGCTCCAAGGAGAAATCCCTGAGGGGAATACCTGCAAAGGGTGGAGCCCTTCCCACCTTCCATGTCTGCCACCCCACCCAATGTACGTGCATATTCCACACCATGCCTCACTACTGCAGGACCCATCCACAAATACAGTCCTGATTTCTTCTGTTTTTGTGTATATTTCATACTAAATTGTTTCAAAGATATAAAATAAAGGCAACCTGATTAAACACAAAATTACAACAACAAAAAAAAGTTATCTAATATCAACTGGGCCTGTGTGAAAATGTATTTGTCCTATCGTCACTAATATCCCAAATCTATGAAACTGCGCTCATAATGGGGTTCAGCTGGATGAGACGCAAGCAGGCCTGATTACTGCAAACCCTGTTCCATCAAATCAACACTTAAATGGAACTTTTTCAACAGCATGTAGTGAGCCTAGGCTGCGGCAGGCTGAGCACAAACACACAGGAGGCCACTTAGGTGCAAAACTTGGTGTTTTTTTTATTTAATAGAGTGTTTTGAAAGTGGGGAAAAGGGGAATGGAATGAGTTGCTGGTGCTGTGTCTTCCTCTTCAGTGTAGGTGGCGTGGTGTGGTATCTCAGGAGGGGTGAAGCCTTTTCTGGAGGTCTAGGAGCTCTGGGGAGGCAGCCAGGGGGCGTAGTCTTCCTCTGAGGTGGTTTCTTCTGCGTAATACTTTTATTTAATATCTATGAAAACCATTTTGTCATGTAATGTAGGCACAGGACAGATGCAAGTGCAGGTTCGGCAGTTTAATCAAACAATAAGATGTCCGAAGGATCAGGCAAACAGGCAAAACTAGGCAGGGCAGAGAATCGTGGTCACCAGCGTTAACATAGTCAATAACCAGAAAAGCAAACATGACAGAAGGCTTGGAAATACGACAGAGACTAAAGTCATTGTGTAGAACCAGTCTCTTTATACTGTGGTTGTGAGTGCTGTGAATTGGATGCAGGTGTGCATGATTAGGATGAATGTGTGTGTTCTGGGAATTGCAGTCATTGGCGTCCATGTTTGTAGGCCGCAGTGCAGGATGGGAAATGTAGTCACTGGTTTGCTGTGATATGACAGAACCGCACCCAAGGGTGCTTCTTCCGAAACACCAAAATACACTCCCTCCCCCTGGCCCTCTGGGCAAAATGTTCACACAGTCCCTCAGGTTCCAATCCAGGCATTGTCCAACAAGTAGCAGGTTCCTCAAGGAGCCGAGGAGCAGACATGGGGCTGGGGCTGGTTCGCTGGGGTCATTAGGCGAGACTCAGGCTTGGGAAGTTGTGTCGTCAGCTTTAGATGGGGGCTTGACTTGGTGTGGAGTGACGTCCTCAGTGGAGCAGGGAGGCGGAGCGACATCCTCAGTGGAGCAGGGAGGAGGAGCATCGACCTCAGCCACGCAGAAAGGCTGAGTGTTCTTCACCGACTCTGCAGGCTGAACTTGGTTGGTTGTGTCAGCCGACTCAGGCATGAGCAGAACTTGTTTGTCCGTGTCAGCAGACTTGGGCGTGAGCAGATCTTGGTTGGTCGTGATGTGGGCTTCAGGCGTGAGCAGGACCTGGTTGGTCGTGACATTGGCTTCAGGCGTGAGCAGGACCTGGTTGGTCGTGACATCGGCTTTGGGCGTGAGCAGGACCTGGTTGGTCGTGACGTCGGCTTTGGGCGTGAGCAGGACCTGGTTGGCCGTGACGTCGGCTTCGGGCGTGAGCAGGACCTGGTTGTTCGTGACGTCGGCTTCGGGCGTGAGCAGGACCTGGTTGGTCGTGACGTCGGCTTCGGGCGTGAGCAGGACCTGGTTGGTCGTGACGTCGGCTTCGGGCGTGAGCAGGACCTGGTTGGTCGTGACGTCGGCTTCGGGCGTGAGCAGGACCTGGTTGGTCGTGACGTCGGCTTCGGGCGTGAGCAGGACCTGGTTGGTCGTGACGTCGGCTTCGGGCGTGAGCAGGACCTGGTTGGTCGTGACGTCGGCTTCGGGCGTGAGCAGGACCTGGTTGGTCGTGACGTCGGCTTCGGGCGTGAGCAGGACCTGGTTGGTCGTGACGTCGGCTTCGGGCGTGAGCAGAACCTGGTCGGTCATGTCTTCAGCTTCAGGCATGAGCAGGACCTAGTTGGTTGTGACATCGGCTTCAGGCGTGAGCAGGACCTGGTTGGTCGTGACGTCGGCTTCGGGCGTGAGCAGGACCTGGTCGGTCGTGACGTCGGCTTCGGGCGTGAGCAGAACCTGGTCGGTCATGTCTTCAGCTTCAGGCATGAGCAGAACCTAGTTGGTTGTGACATCGGCTTCAGGCATGAGGAGAACTTGGTTGTCTGCGTCACTTGCCTTGGACTGGAACTTGGCGATCTCAGACTGGAACTTGGCATGGAATTTCACATCGTGGATCTCAGACCGGAACTTGGCGTGGGAAGTCGCCTCGTTGACCTTGGCCAGGAACTTGACTTGGTAGGTCGTCTCTTCAACCTCGGAAAGAAACTTGGCTTAGGAGGCCAAATGTATGCATTTATATCAAATATAATTGCTTGAACGTGATATACACACAGACAAGTACAAGAAAAGACTATGGAAAAAGAAAAGAAAAACCAATGTCAAGAAGTGTTTATTTTATATATAAAACGTGTTCCTTCCAGTAACCACTTGAATGTCTCTCTCTGTCACACACACACTTTCTCTCACGCACAAGTCTTTATTTTTATACTGCAATGGACTCTCTACTAGAATGTAGCAAATTTCTTGTAATGTTGCCATTATTTATTAAACCTTATGCTTGACATAATTGTCTTCTGTCTCTTATTTCTAAACATCACAAAAAATGTTTTTTATTTAAGTTCTCATTAAGTTTCAATTAATAAATAACCTACTACTTATAAAAAGGACAGAAAATGAATAACAAAACATGTATCGAAATGCAAAGTTTTAATTATAAAATGTACATTTCAAACGTTTGTATTTGTGACAAATATAAAATAATTCGGCACAACATTTGACATAAAGCCTACTAAATAATGTAGGGTATGCTCCCATAATAATGCCCCCATGCAGAGTAATCCACCTTTCCTGTCGTTTTTATTTTATTGTAAGGACTAAATAATACAAGATACAATGATATACATAATAATGCACATCTTTCTAAAGTTTAATAAAATAAAATGCGGTGTAGTACTTGTACATTATAAAGTAAGCACCGAACACAGTCTTGACATTTACTATTCAGCTTGAATTCATTCTAAACAACAAATGCTTACACGGGTTAATGCTTAATCTATGGTTATAGCACCACTTAGTGGTCAACAGCAGCAAATGCATGTTGCCGCCTGCAAAAAGCTTATTCTGGTTGAGTACCATCTGTATCTGTCAAAACCCAACATCCGTCCATTTTCTGTACTGCTTATCTTACACAGGGTCATGGGGAGCCTGGAGCCTTTCCCAGGGAACTCAGGGCACAGAGCGGGGGACACCCTGGATGGGGTGCCGATCTATTGCAGGGCACAATAGCACACACATTCACCCACTACAGACAATTTGGAAATTCCAATCCGCCTCTAACACATGTCTTTGGACTGGGTGAGGAAATCAGAGTACATGGAGGAAACCCCCAAATCACGGGGAGAACATTCAAGCTTCACGCATTCAGGGCGGAGGTGGGATTTGAACCCCCAACCCTGGTGTGAGTTGAACATGCTAACCACTAAGCCACCATGCCCAACCAAAACCCAACATTAAGGCCCTTTCATACTGAGCACGATGCGATAAAGCGAAGCGAATCGCCGACGGACTGTACTTTCACAGGAAACGCGAAATGATTGACCGCCTTCAGCTAATTCACGCCTGCACGATAGGTGGCGCAACCCGCTATTCAACTGATCGGCCTATCGTCTTTGACCACTGAGAAGAAGAATCACTTAAATGTTGGCGTGTAGTCCCACAAGGCACACAAACTGTTAAGAAGCACAGAAAAAGAAAGAAAATGGATTTGAAAATGGCTTTCGCTGTAACTTTTATCAAAAAGATCTCTGTTCTCAGACACCAATGATAACAAGAACTCAACATCCATTCTCTAATCTCTTCCAGAATACTTTTCTTCAGTATTTACACTGGTTTTCAAAACAGCTTTATGTGCCATAGCATCACCTATCTCGCCCTTTTGTGCAACTGCAGCAGCAGCTCCGGGCACGTGATCTAAAGCTCAAATCTAATTGGACGGCCCGTTTCATTGCGGAGCGACAGGGAAAAAATCGACACACTGGTCGGAAAAAAAAAATCTCGCTTTGTCGCATCACAAATGATTGCGCCTGGTGTGAATAGCTCCATAGGGATCTATTGTTTCAATTCAAGAGCATTATCGCGTCGTACATTTGCGTCCCTTAATTGCGTTGTGTGAAAGGCCCTTTAGCCGACAAATTTCAACTTTATAGAAAGATGCTGAAATATGGTTAGTATGGATTTTGTTGGCATGACGTCAAACTTTTAACAGAGCCAGGTTTTTCGTTGTAAATGAAAAAATCAACATACTGAGAATTTTGGATCATGTAATATGATAAAAAAAAAAAAAAAGGTCGGACAGATCCAATGTCAAACAGACCCAAAGTATTCATTTTAAGACATGAGCAGAGAAAAGTTAACAAACTTTAAAATCTTAGTGACCCACCACTAATTCTGGCCATTTTGTACAGGGTACCCTAAATTCTTAAAAGAGAGTATCTGGAATTCTTTATATAAAATGTTCACCTATGTAAAATTATTGATTTAAAAATTATCCAAACACTTTAGAGATGGGTTTGTAACCTGTCACAGCCTAATAATCAACAACTCTTTTTCTGAGGTTCTCAAAAAGCTCCTTTGTTCATGCCATGATAAACTTCCACAAAAATGTGTTGTGATGATCAGACTTTGATAGATTTTGATTCGCTCACTCACACCTGATTGTCAGCCCATTGATTGAAAACACCTGACTCTAATTTCTCAAATTAACTGCTAATCCTAGAGTTTCACAAAATTTTTTCACTCACAGATATGTAATATTGAATAATTTTCCTCAGTTAATAAATTACCAAGTATAATATTTTTTTGTCTTATTGTTCAGTTGGGTTCTTTTAGTCTATTATTAAGACTTGTGTGAAAATCTGATGATGTTTTAGGTCATATTTATGTGTATATATATATATATATATATATATATATATATATATATATATATATATATAAAATTCACAAACTTTCAGGCACCACTGTATATGGTATTACACCTGTTTTTAGAAGCAGAAAAAGTAATATTTTTGGAAAAAATATCGACCTTGAGGTTGACCACATTGTCTTACCAGGTGAAATTCACCAGCGCCGTCAAGCTGTCAGAAGGAAGTGCCACAGAATACGGCCACGAGGAGGAGGAGAACTTCTTCAAGAGGCTTGGTAAATGGCGGTCTGGCCGGCGGAACCCATCCAAACTTCACCACACAGAGGAGAAAGATGGTAGAACCCTGGGGTTTTCCCCCTTGCCCGTCTATACTTCCACCACTCCCTCTGTGTTTGTGCCAGTCCATGTCTTGTCGTCTGCTTCTGGTGCACTCACTGTTCTCTACCATCTTCCATGCCAACTCTGTGTGCGTGTTTGTATTTGTTTGTGCATCCCGGTGGGAAGCTGTCTGGTGACACAAGGACTGTGATTTTATCTATTTTGTCCTGGCTGTCCATGGAGTAATATTAACTACCAAAACTACCAGCTCTCCACAAGAGGTGCCTAAATGTGAAGTATTGGATGTGTACATAACATCAAATTGTTTAATTTCATCTTGCTTTCTTAATTCTACTAAATGGCAATAGGGTCATTCCATCTCAAGTGGTCCAATACTTGTTGCTTGATTATTTTTTGTGTTGGGAATGCAAAACCACCAGGTATTTATTTATTTATTTATTTATTTATTTATTTATTTATTTTTACTTGGTTCAACCGTGACAAATTTTTGTTATACAGCTGTTTATGGAAACAGTATCTCTGCTCAGGACAGTCCAAGCTCCTTGGATAATCAAATTTGTGTGTGCCATGACACAAAAATGGCTGTTGTGGTTAAACCCAGTAAAATAATAATAATAATAAAAAAAAACTGGTGGTTTTGCAATGCCAATACATAGAGGTAATTGTTTAAAAAATGTGAAAAATTTAAAATGGTCAAGCAATCAATTTTGCAATTATTGGACCACTTGAGATGGACTGACCCAATAATAGCATCAAATGTAGAAAATAACCACAAATTATCAACCATATATCTGACTAAATCCATACCTTGTACATATTGTCATTGTACCTCTCTTATGGTGTTATCACCACCAGGATGCCATGGATTCCCAGAGCGCTTGGCTTCGAACCAGGATGCAATAAAGAATAAGAACATAGTAAATCTGGGTGCCATCAGACAGGGTATGAAGAGGTTCCAGTTCCTCCTGAACTGCTGTGAGCCAGGCACCATCCCTGATGCCTCTATCCTGGCTGCTGCACTGGACCTGGTTTGTTCCAATTATCCTCCTGACCCACCCTCATAGCATGGAAGCTCATAGAGAGACCCTTCAGGCTAGATGACTATAATGCATTACTTTTTGGTGTATCAACAAATCTTATTAGTTAAACTCCAATACGTCCTCACAACAAAACATAACTCCTATTCCACTTAACTTACACTGACTTCCTGTACACCGCTGTAGTGATTATAAAATCCCCACACTTACCTACAAAGCCATCCATGGCATACCATTACCCTATTCAATCTTACACATTCTCTTCACATAGCCAGGCTTTCTGTTCTGCACCATAGCAGACTGAAAATGGTGGCTGACTGCACCTTTTTATTGCAGCTTTCCCTGTCTTTGTAACAGCTTTGTAAGAGCTTGAAGAGCTCTAAAATGCACCAGTCTTTTTATTTATTGCCATACATAGACAGCCAGCTATTCTACCTGCATTCATTCAATATTAGGACTGTCCAGTCACTGGTATACTGCACTGTACTTTTAATCAGTACCCTTACTTATGTCCTTTGCACATCTGGACAGTAACCTAGTATATTGCACTTTGTTTGCACTGTAGCTGATATGAAAAACTTTCAATATATGCCACTGAGATACACTGTACTAGTGTGTCCTGTTTTTTTTTATACCCATTTTCTAGTCATGCTTCTACTTTTCATTTTCTATTCTATATTCATATAATGTATGTACATATTATGCTGCTAACTTTTAAACAGTATACTTATGATATTTAGGGGCCAAGCACCAAAGGTGCATAGGCACCCTATAGTTATTCTACTTTGTCTTATTAGGGGGCCAAGCACTGTAGGTGTGTAGGCACCCTATTTTTATTTTGTCTTTTCTTATTATTAGCGCTAAAACCCTATTGTTTTTGTAGGGATTTTTATTATTAATATTATTAAGGGCCAAGCACCGCAGGTGCATAGGTACCTATTGTTTTCATTACTCTTCTTCTTCTTCTGCTGGGCCAATCACCGAAGGTGCGTAGGCACTTTTTGTAATAGTTAGTGTTCTTATTATTATTCTGCTTCTTCTTCTTTTTCCACTCTTCATTCTATGGCAGCTCATAGAACCATACATAGGAAAGTTATTAAATTTGGCATAAAGATAGAGGACAGTCTGAAATATTAACAAAGCAAATTGGGAGTCACTGTCTCAAACCCCTTAGCGCCACCAACAGATCAAAATTTCACTCATGTTTATGCTAACTTTTGAACCATAAGGGCTAGAAACAAAATTCTGCCCAAGATTTTCTGCCATTTTGAATTTTCTTAAAAACCTACTTTTTCAAACTCCTCCTAGACCGATTTTCACCAAAATTTAACCAGATAATCTTCAGACCATTCCGGTAAAAAGTTATGGAATTGGTCAAACCATTCTCAAATAATGAGCAAACAAATTCAACGGCTAGCATGCTAGTGAATTCAGACCAAACTTAGTATATGTAATAGTCATCATGACTTGAGGGTACCTACACCTGTTTCAGAACAGCGCCACCTAGTGTTCATGAGATATGAAAAAAGTGTATTTTTGAGCAGTTTGTCGTAAAATCATGAAACTGGTCTCATTTGATTCTGTGGAGCATTCCGAGTCAAATGATATGAAATTGTCGTAGGTCAGCCATTTTGAGTGTTGGCCATTGCAGACTGTAACATTTCAGACTGTCCTCAATGTTTGTGCCAAATTTCATAACTTTCCTACGTACAGTTCTATGGGCTGCCATAGACTCAAGAGCAGAAGAAGAAGAAGCATAATAATAATAATAATAATTACACCAACAAAAACAATAAGTGCCTACACACCTGCGGTGCTTGGCCCCTAATGAGAACACTAACGATTACAGTAGGGGCCTGCGCACCATGGAAGTTGATGAAAACAAGGTGACTGTGCTTGGCCCCTATTATTATTATTATTATTATTATTATTATTATTATTATTATTATTATTATTATTGTTGTTGTTGTTGTTGTTGTTCTTAATAATAATAATAAGAAGAAGAATGAAATGCCTATTTTGTGTGGCGTTGCCTTTTAGAAGTTTTAGAAGTCATTTGATCTGGAGCATCTGTGCTCTCAAACATAACTCAGTTAACTTTCTGAGTTACATCACTGTTTAATTAAATTTGTCTGGTGCCAGGATTTTGTTTGTTTCCATATGGCAGAGGCAGTCTGTTTATTTATTTTGTTTATTTTTACCCTTCAGGAAGCTCCAGTGGTGGCAAGGGCCTCCTTATTCCTGGAGTGTGCTCGTTTTGTGCATCGCTGTAACCGTGGCAACTGGCCAGAATGGATGAAAGGTCACCACGTCAACATCACCAAGCGAGGGCTTTCACGAGGACGCTCACCTGTGGCTGGGAACAAGAGAAACAATAAGTTGCAGTGGAATGCAGCTAAGTATTTCTACCAGTGGGGCGATGTGAGTCCATGTCCCAGCTGTAACTCATGCTGAAATATCTCAAATATAAGTATGTAGAGGTACAATAAACATTTGAATGCTCCACATGTTTGTAAGGAAATAATGTGCTTGGTTTAATGGAAATTTTTAACATGTTGCAGTTTACATATCACTAAAGAAATGACATAATAATTAACATAATAATCACTACATATAAAATTAAATATTAACAACACAGTTTAACAGTATGTGATGGACACACACAATAATTTGCATTACCTTTTGCCCAATTTGCAGAAATTAAATTAAAAATGATGACGTGTTTTCAGTGTTTCAATATGATACAGATCTCAGAGCTCTGTGTTTTGAACAATACCCAGTAGTAATTTGATATTGATATCCTATTAGTAACCAATCCTTCTCTTTGCGAAATTTTGTGCCAAGATATGCAAAATATCAGAGGCCCAATAGTGTACTTTAAGAGAAATTGTATCTTGTGTTTATTAGCTAAACATGTATCAGGTCAGTGAAAATCTGGTGTTTTTAGGTCAGTATCGACCCTGATACTAATATTCAGTATCAGGCCTAGTTTGATTTTCTTTGTCAAAAGCAAAATTTTTAGACATTATCCTACACTAAGCATTAAATTTCTTAAGATGTAATAGTTCCTGTTTAACTCTGTAATGTTTTCTCCAAAAGGCAATTGGCACTCGTCTTAGCGAGCTGTGTCACTCAGATAGTGAGAGTCCAGCTAACATCCTGGGCTTTATTTATGACGAGGAGAGCAAAAGGAGGGCACGGAAAGAGGATGAAGAAGAAGACTTCCTGGATGACAGTACGAGAGATAATATGGATAAAGCTCTAACATAATTCCAGAGAGCGATCATGTTACTGATCTTGCGTGATATCTCGGTGTGTCTATGTTTAACAGAGGTGGATTTGTGTATTTCTAATGTTCACAGGTACTGTAAACCCCACCAAATGCAACTGTCCCTTTGCTCTTAAGATGTCCGCTTGTCAGCTGCTTTTAGAGATTACTACCTTCCTGAGGGAGACTTTTCCCTGCCTTCCACGCCCACGCACAGAGCCCCTAGTGGTCAGTATGTGTATTTGTTCCTCAGTTATGACTGACCAGATTTACTGTAACTATAGAGGTTAATGATATTTTCAAAAGAGGGCTAAACTTAATCTTTCATGAAATACAATATATTGCCAAAGGTTTGTGGACACCTGACCATCATATGTGGGCCTTCTGCAAACTGCTGCCACAAGGTTGGAAGCACACAAGTGGCTATAATATGCACCGTTGTCTTTGTATGTTGTAGCATTAAGATTTCTTTTCATTGAAAGGAAGGGGCCTAAATATGTGCACAAAGGTCATGGACGACATGGTTTGCCAAGGTTGAAGTGGAAGAACTTGATTGTCCTGCACAGAGTCCTGACCTCAACCCCACTGAACAGCTTTCGGATAAACTGGAACAACAGCTATGTGCCAGGCCTCCTCATCCGACATTAGTGCCTGACCTCATTAATATTCTTGTGGCTGAATGGCCAAATCCCCACAGCCACAAAATCTAGTGGAAAGCCTTCCCAGAAGAGTGGAGGTTATTATAATAGTAAAGTGGGGACTAAATTATATGGGTGTGATCGGTCAGGTGTCCACATACTTTTAGCCATATAGTGTATCATCATAAATTTACAAATGTGCCCAAACTGCCCCAATATTATAGGATTTAGAGAGTTGCCGGCTGCGTCTGGACCCAGAGCTGGGCCGTCATCGCTATGAGAGGAAGATCAGCTTTGCAGGAATCTTAGATGATGAGGACAGCCATGATTCCCTGAACAGCAGCAGTCACACTCTGAAGTCTGACACAGCATGTGATGAAAAGAAATCATCTCAAGAACCCCTGGGTATGATTGTTTCAATGAATCGGTCTTTTTTTGTTCATTTGCATATATTTGATACTCACTTGCACTCTTCAGCTCCCACCAGGAAGATCCGCATTGGAGGTTCTCGGCTACTGCAGATTAAAGGGGCGAGGAGTTTCAAGGTGAAGAAAGGTGGTTCTCTGTCCTCCATCCGCAGAGCTGGCAGTCTGAAGAGCACCAAGATGTCTCGGCAGGACTCGGAGTCCGAGAACGACGCCGAGTCTGATCGTCTGCTGTCACAGAGCAGAGACACGGTCACTGATATCGGTGAGAAAGGTTTCTTGATGTGACTTTCTACATACTGATTTGCACAATTGCAAATGTCTTGACTAAGACTAAATTAATACTTGTGTTTTGAATGATTGATTGATTGAATGAAGAATGATTTTCCGGCGTAAAACTTTATGAGCAAGACTCCATCCCATTTCTCCTATGCACATTATTTTTATAATCTGAAAAACAAGGTTGGCTACTGGTAGCTGTCTCCCATTTATTTTAAGAAAGGCGGTTAGGAAAACAAGTCTGCTACGGGGTGTCCAGTTAGAGACTTCACTTGAGAAGATCCCATTTATCCCATTTATTGTCACCATACTCAGTACACTGGGTAAATAACATATGGATACAGTTGAGATTGTGCTTGTGTGTGGTTTTTCTATAGAAAAGGAAAATATAATACAAATACAATGTACTACAAATATAGTACATAAGCATATGCATAAAATCAATAATCACACTAAATATAATGACATTAATCAATAGAAAAAAACATATTAGAAACATAAAAGATTTTTAAATGTGCCATCATATACACTGATACACACTCATTTCACTCTGTACACTTTGACACCCCAAAAGGAGCACTCGCGGAGCCAGTCTGTCTGGTCTGTTAGTAAACATGCGTGCACATGAGTTGTTTAAAACTTGGAAAAGTCTAAATATATGACACTATTTATCAATAAATGTCATGTAAATTATAACTTTTCAGTATAACAATATACATTTAAACACTATGCAAATATACATAAACCAGATTTGCGAGAATGCTGTGTGCAGACCAACCTAGTCATAGCAGGGAGAGACTAAAAAAAGGGTTGTTAGTTAGACAATAACAGTGGCTTTTTCTTTCTTTTTTTTTTTTTACATAATCTGTAATATTTTATAGGTTATGCTCAGATAAAGAAATAAATTTGTGAGAAATATAATGTATTGAGTGTGGCAGCTCATCCATAGGCACAGAGCACTTATTCAACAAATGTTAATCAATCACAGTTCCATACGTTTTAAATTATCTTGAAATATTAATTACTTATTTTGAGTAATTTTACTCAAACAACAACAAAAAAAATGTATGTGGAAGCGGGGGCATGTTTAAGCGCTGGTTTGTGAATGGGGGTGGAGCCAGAGAAGGTAAGTGGTAAGGAAAACACATCTGTGGGGAATTGTACTAATGAATGTTTTGTGTTGCAGTGAGCTGAGGCAAGGATAAAAAGCAGAGACAAGCAGAGAGAGAGAGAGAGAGAGAGAGAGAGACCCAGCACCCCAGCACCGAGCCAAGTGTGTTTATAACAGTGAAAGTAACGTTTCGAATAAAGCCCTTTTTGAGTTATTCCGAGCCCGCCTCCCATTTCCTCATTCTCGACCCAGTATAAGTGTCACAATGTATTTGACAAATATCAGTTGATGTTACACTGATTTGCTCACCTCCATAGATGTTGAGCAATCATAAGGCAGCATGCTCAGTGTAGCTCCACAGAGTTATGGTACCTAGTGATCAAAAATGGGAACTGAAACAAGCACTAATAGTGACCTAGTAGTGCATTGTGACACTTCATGGGGTAGTTTGGAAATGAAGAGACAGGAGACAGGCTTGGGACAACTCTTTATTCTCCACTTTATCAATTTCGCTTGTCAGCAGTTTTCTTTCACTTTACACACACAAACACGCGGCTCTGTTCTGCTCAGCACTCTCGCCCATGGTTCTCGTCTCTCCCCTCTGTATCCTTGCCCCCACTCACTGAAACACAGAACACTCGTTAAACATCTGGTTCGCCGTACATTCACAAACCGGCGCTCGACCAAGCTCAGCCACACCTAACCGATCAAGCAGTTTCTCAATGTGGGGCATTGGGTACATATCAAATTTAGACACCGCATTGACTTTTCCAAAGATACAGAGAACCGGACTGAACCGTCAGCCACAGGATCCAAGACCATCGATCTGGGCCAGTCACTGTAGGACTCCTCGATTTCCCTCATATCGAGCATGGTCTTGAGCTCCTCCCAAACCACTTGTTTTTTTGTGCTCAGGCAAACGATGGGGGCAGCTGTGTACCACTCCCCTGGGGGTGTCTCAATGTGGTGTTCTATGAGATCAGTGCACCTGGGCAGAGGTGAGAACACATCAGAAAATTCCACCTGCAACTTGGCAACCTCTGTGATTTGGAACGGTGAGAGGTGGTCTCCATAAGGGACTGGGGTGGATTGAGCCACTGTTTTAGATTTTCCAGATTTGCCAGTACTAGCTCCTCCCTCTCTGGAACGACCATTGCCAAAGCCACAGGGACCTCCTCTCTCCATGGTTTATGGAGATTGAGGTGGTATATCTGCTGCACCACACCTGAATCTGTCTGCCTTACCTCATTACTTCATCAGTCAATGTCCCGGACTTGCTGCATGACCTCGAAGAGTCCTTGCCACTTGACGAGTAATTTGGAGCTCAATGTAGGTTATAACATGATCACTTTATCTCCAGTGAAAACACACATAACTGAGTGCCCCATTATACAGACTTAGCAGATCCTATGTTAATTGCCCTAATGTGTGGAGTACTGAATTGCACTTTTGCTTTCCGAAGGGCCCCCATCCCAATTTTTTCTAATGATGTCTAAGAAGCTGTGCGGCTTGCGTCCATATAGTAATTTGAATGGGGAGAACCCAGTGGAGGCTTGCAGGACATAGAATAATAGGGGTTCAAAACAATTATCCCAATTTCAAGCGTTCTCATATACGAGCTTCCGAGTCATATTTGTAAGGGTTTGATTAAACCGCTTGACCAGGCCATTTGTCTGAGGATGGTAAATGCTAGTATAAATTGATTTAATCTCTAAGAGTTCATAAAGTTCCCAAAAGGCCCAATGTTGCATCTGGTGGATGTCGGCGAGGGTCTTAACGATTTTTGTGAATGGCGAGGACTACATGATGGTAGATCTCCCTCACTTTCCCACCAGTTTCGACAACAGTGTGACACTTCATGGGGTAGGTCAAAAATTAGATTTGGGACAACTCAAAAACCAGGGACTCTTTATTCTCCATTCGATCATTTTTGCTTTTTTTCCAGTGACTTTCTTTCACTTTACACACACACACACTAGGGATGTTACGATACCAAAAATCTAGTAGTCGGTACTGATACCACCAAAAGTGCACGATACTCGATACCAAAGTCGATACCACGGTGTGGTTTAAAAATAAAATTGTAAAAATTTTATTAAAAACTCTGCTGGAGGACATCTTCCTCTGGCTGATACTGGGAAAAAGGGGGGGGGGGGGGTATTTTAGTTATCAAACACTGTCTGACAATGAGTGGAGGTGCATTCTTAAACGCACGCACGCGCACACACACACACACACGTTATACTCTGAATGCAAGCATTAGTATAAATTCACTGATATGGCGGCAGGCCAAAAAGATTTATTAAAAGCATGAACATGTGAATAATTATTAGTGACATGAGGCTACATTTATCTGACAGGACACGGGCTGAATGGCGATGCATGGTGGCCCATTAGGAGGTAGTTTATAACATTGCAATGTATTAGCGTCGTTAACAAATAACCGGCTATCGCTAACATTACATGGAGCATAACGTTAGCTGGTTTCACAGCAACAATGCAGCTGCCTCAAACAAACATAATATAGGACCGTCTTTCAGGTGCTTCGCCAAATTCCAGGTGTTTCCTCGCTTTGTTTGAAAGGAACGATAGCATCGGCTGCACACCGGAAACCGATACTAGCTTTCCTGTCTTTTCTGCTCAACGAGTCGGGGCGGAGCTAAACTTGTTAAGCTAAGCTAATCTTCTGTAGTTTTCTACAGTTTTCTTCAGGGTCTTGCTTCTTACACCAGTTTGGGCTAGTTTATAAATACTTTCCAGCCACCAAGATCGTGTTTCACTGAATTCATTTAATTCTGTTGAGCAAATAATCAGAATTAAATCTAAAAAATTTCTCAAACAAAGAACTGGAAACGGCGACTCGCAATGAAAAAGGATACTTAAAAATATCAAGTCGGTTAAGCGAGCTGGGCGTTGTTCACACAGGAAAACAGTGCAGAGAGCAGCTCATGCTTGCGAACGTTCTTCTCAGTCATCTCAGCAATAGCTGACAAGCATTACGAGCGTTCTGAATTCGCTTTACTACCGCTGCTCGTCTCTTTTCCAGCATTTTCTCAATTACCTCTTTAGCAAAGCAATGCAATACAATCAGCAGTACAGCTTGAATCTCCTGCATGCTTGTTGTTGCAGTGTCGTTATCAGATTTAAGAAAATAGACTGTCTGTTTTTAAAACACATACCTTTATTCAAAGATTTTTTAAAAATGATTCTGTGACCAAGATTTGAACCAGGGCTGTGGCAACGAGAGCACCGAATCCTAACCACTAGACCACCAGGTTGGTTGCAGCAAGCTGTTTTGTTACTGTTCAAAGGTTTGGGTTCCAATATGAGCCCTCTACGTGTTTTTATGATTATTATCATTATCATTATTACATCATTAAAGTCAGCTTCAAAGTCATACGTCACCGGACTAATTTGCCTAATCTTCGCGGTACTTTAGACTGCGATGGAAACACAGACAGCAAAGGTCTGGAGGAACCAAATGGTCCCTTGAAAAAAGTTCCTGGGATTAATTGTTCAGGGTAATTTTGGTGGAAAAGCAGCTATACTGTCTTTCAGAAGAACTACTGAGTATTCAGAGATAGATATCACAAATGAACAATATACATAAAATAGAAACAAGGTAACTTACAAAGTTATGGTCAGCATCACGGACATAGTAAAGTAAAGTAAAGTGATGGTAAAGCATCTCTGATGGCAAAAAGCGCTTGATGTCAAAAAGTCTACAATGGTCAAGGCCTAATTTTGTATTGTAAATAAGCATATCTTTTTATACGCTTTGAAGTGTATCAATGACCAGAGTACTAAATGGAAGAGGCACATGTGTTGTATGGCAGGATGGACCCCCAGCTGATTAGCTCACCCTAAGGAATTGTATGTTAATTAAGTTCCTGAGAATGAGTCTGTGGGAACAAAGACAAAATGTATGCAGAATAGTATGTGTGAGAATCAGAGAGAGAGAGAGAGAGAGAGAGAGAGTGTGTGTGTGTGTGTGTGTGTGTGTGTGTGTGTGTGTGTGTGTGTGTGTGTGTGTGTGTGTGTGTGTGTGTGTGTGTGTGTGTGTGTGTGTGTGTGTGTGTGTGTGTGTGTGTGTGTGTGTGCGCGCGCGCGCGCGGTGCCTTAGTGACACCTCCAGGAGCGGGGGTTCGATTCCCACCGTGGCCCTGTGTGTGCGGAGTTTGCATGTTCTCCTCGTGCTGCGGGGGTTTCCTCCGGGTTCTCCGGTTTCCTCCCCCAGTCCACAGACATGCATGGTAGGCGGATTATCATGTCCAAAGTGTCCGTAGTGTATGAATGGGTGTATGAATCACTGCGCCCGGGGGCCATCTTCACTTGTCTTGACTCAGTCTTGCCACTGGATCATGGCGGTCACCGGGAAGTGAGCGTGAGGCCGATGCTGCGCAAGTCTTCTTCACTTTAATCCAATTCACGCGCAAGTCGAGTTCCAGTTTGTGTTCTCCATAATGGAGGCAGCAATGGAAACTTCGGTCTTTGTCGAAATCAACGGACGAAGTCCTGTGTGTGTGTGTGTGTGTGTGTGTGAGAGAAACACATTCCTGATCATTTTAACCTTTATCCAATTACCGCTAAAATTTATAAATCTACTATACTTGTTTCCCATGCAAATGCTGAGAAAAAGAAAAATATCTCTCCATTTTCCAATGCCCTGATTGTTTGGGTTCATTTCAGGTCTTTTGAAATGTGGTTGGGAAACCTGGCAACCCTGGTTAATGATATTAGCTCTTATGTGTGGACCTAAGGTACATCTAAATTTCATTTATGCACATTCTATTTGAAAAGCAATAAAATACACCAAGTACCCAAATGATGCCCTGTCTGTGTTTTTTTTTTCTTGAAAACAATTTGCAGCCCCCTTCCAATCTCTCCGCACGCCCCCCAGGTTGTGAACTACAGGGTTAGTTAATACAGCAACAAAAACAGCTCAAGTCAAGGAGTTTTTGTTTTGTATTTTTGACTAATGAGGTAAAATAACTTTAACAAGCATTACATGTATTTCATAATCTGGTTTACAGGAATTGTGAACATGCACAGTTGCAATCAAAACCATTCAACCCCCATTGCAAATCAGACTTATTGTCAAAATTTACTTTCAGCTGTTTGCAATGAACAAATCAAACAAAAGCAATTGAAACGGTTCAACACAACAAATGCTTCCCCAATTTTGAAGGGGTTTCCCCAAATTCAACTGAAAATACAACTGATAATGACTTCTCCAGTTTCAAAATTATTCAACCCCATTCATGGCAAGCACTTTTAGTACTTAGTAGAGCACCCTTTTGCTGATATTGCCTGCTGCAAACGAGATACATAGCTTCTGGCAGTGTTCCTGAGGAATCTTAGCCCATTGCAATGGCTTCCAGTTTTTGGAAACTGGAAATTCTTGGGTTTGCGTGCTGCAACCGCCTTCTTCAAATCACACCAGAGATTTTCTATGGGGTTCAAGTCAGGTGACTGTGATGGCCCTGTAGAATCTTCCAGGACTTCTTCTGCAACCAAGCCTTGGTGGAATTTGAGGTATGCTTGGGATCATTGTCCTGTTGGAAGGTCCAGTGGCACCCAAGCTTCAGCTTCCTCACAGACAGCCGTTTTCTCCTAGGATTTCCCGATACTTCAATGAATCCATCTTGCCTTACACATATTGCAGGTTTCCAGTGCCAGAGGGTGCAAAGCAGCCCCAGAGCATCACCGAGCCACCACCATGCTTGACTGTGGACAGTGTTCTTTATTCGTTCTCCTTCCTCCAAACATACTGCTGTTCATTTTGACAATAAACCAGATTTGCATTGGGTGTTGAATAATTTTGATTGCAACTGTATCTGTATTTTCAGGGAGCTCCTGGAGTGCTAGTGAGCCCAGCATTGAGCCAGAAGGTCCTGGAAGCACAAGTGGAGGGGACGACTACCACCGCAACATGTCATGGCTACATGTAAGTTCACACACACTAATTTGTGTGCGAGTGTGTGTGTGAGTGCGCATGGTTATAAACATACTTATTTTCATCCCCTTTCAGATCATGATCCTGCTGTGCAACCAGCAGAGTTTTATCTGCACTCATGTGGACTATTGCCACCCTCGCTGCTATCAACGCCACAGCCGCTCCTGTGCTCGCCTTGTCCGTGCCATCAAGCTGCTTTATGGAGAGACTGTTGATAGCCTGAGAGAAGACAGCTCCAGCAGTAGTTTTGGCACCCGTGCCAAGAAGAGCAAAGAGGTATATAAATACTGTTATTAATTGCACTAAACTGTTATTAACAGTACTAAACACTCTATGACTAAATGATTTTAAAAAAATACTTACACCAGAAGAATTTACTACACTGAGCCTGGCAGGCTTGGGACAACTCAAATGGCACTTTTTCTTTTTTTCTTTACTTTCACCTTTCAGCAAAATCACTTATACATACACATGCATGCACATGGCTTTGTGCTGGTGGCTCTCTCTCTCTCTCTCTCTCTCTCTCTCTCTCTCGCCACTCGTCTCTCCCTTTGATCCTCGCCACAGCTCAGTGCAACACAGAACGTTCATGAGTATAATTCCCCACAGGTGTGCAATCCTTACCACTCACCTTATCTGGCTCCGCCCTCCATTCACAAACTGGCTCGCCCCCCGCTTCCACATAACCCCACTGTCTAACTCAGTCCGGGGAGCCGTCCAATCTGCTGCTGACTCTCCCCCTTGCCAAGAGAGGAAATCTGCCACAGCCATCTGCGCCCCTGGCCTGTGGACCACCTCACCACCTCGAGTGCCTTTTACCATCGGGTGATCTTTGTTGCGGTGGGGCCACAAGAGCGGAGCATGGTCCGAACAGAGGGTGAAGGCCTGTCCCAACAGATAGTACCGGAGGGTGAGGACCGCCCATTTGATGGCCTGACATGCCTTCTCTATCATGCTATACTTAGTCTCTCACATGGATGGCTTGCAGCTAACGTACAGCAGAGGTGCTCCTTCACCTCCACCACCTGGGACAACATGGCCCCCAACCCTTTGTCCAATGCATCCTTCTATTACACAAAGTGGTCTGCCACAGAGTTTAGCTTTTACCTGCCTAAATGTCTGTTGGCATGCCTCAGGGTCTCGTTGTGCGACTGCTCCAAGGAGAAATTCCAGAGGGGAATCCCCACCAAGAGAGGAGGAGCAGAGCCTCGGTGTCCCCCTACCATCCACAAACATTTATTTTGCTAATGCTCGAAACCCTGGACAATTTGTCCCCAGGATTAGTGGCTGGGTGAGGCGAGGACTAACTTCCTCCTCCACTCTGTGTTTTTGCCCCCAGCATTTAATGATGACCGGTACCAATGGATATACGTGAACATCCCAGTGCACACAACTCAGTGTAATGTTGTTATATGTTATAAACATATTTATATGTTTAGATTTATATTATATTTACACTCCAGTCATCTGAAAATGCCCCCCACCCCCAAAATCTCCCCAATTACAGTCCCCCAGTGTATTTTGTCCATTTGTACCACTTGATGTACTTGGTCTGCAACAATGTTCAGGTAGGTGGAACGTGTCAAAGAAACATCCACATGAATGCCAGGATACAAGGTTTCCTACAGAACATTGTCTAGAGCATGACACTGTTTCTGCTGGCTTGTCTCCTTCCTCCTGGTGTTGGTTTGCCTTCTACTGCAACCTGGTGCCATCTCTTCTTCAGGTAAACGACACACATGCAGCCGGCCATCCATTTAAAAGAAAATGTGATTCATCAGACCAGACCAACTTCTTCCTTTGCTCTATGGTTCAGGTCTCATTGTAGGCACTTTTGGTGGTGGACAGGGGTCAGCATTGGCATTCTGACCGATCTGCGGCAAAAGCCCCATACGCAGCAAGCTGTGATACACTGTTTGTTCTGACACCTTTCTATCACAGTCTTCATTAACTTTTTCAGCAATTTTTGCTATAGTAGCTCTTCTGTGGGATCGGACTAGACGGGCTAGTCTCCGCTCCCCACGTGCATCAATGAGCCTTATAACACATCAACTTCGAGAACTGACTGTTCACTTGCTGCCTAAAATAGCCCACCCCTTGACAGATGCCATTGTAACTGTCAGTGGTTTTAATGTTATGGCTGATCAGTGTAAACATGTTGGTTCACTGATGTTCACAAAACTGAAAGCATAGCTAGTGTTAGTTGCCTAAACCAGGGGTTCCCAAACTTTTCCAGGGCGAGGCCCCCCAAATGGCATTAACATTTGACCGAGGCCCCCCTTTTGCAAGATGTCTTTAAAACACATTAAAAATACAGACTTCTGAATATATCCCCCTTTTTTTTTTATTAATAATTATATCTTACATCTTTACATTACATTACATTAGGAATTGTGTGTGTGTGTGTGGTTGGAGTGAGAAAGAGAAAATATACTAGTGGGAGGGATGGGCTTGGTGGCTCCGACACAGTTTGTCAAGCCTGGGCATTATGTCTGTCAGTGCCATACGCATGTCACTGTCCACATGTAGACGTGCTCTGTGTTTTGTTTGAAGTATTTTTAAAGTGGAAAAGCCAGACTCACACAAGTAAGTTGTTGCAAAAGGGAGACGGCATTTCAGAGCCCTCTCAGCCAGGGCAGGATAGTCTTTTGTTACATGCAGCCAGTAGTTAGGAAGGGAAACAGACTCAAATTTCATTTTTAAATCACATGAATTTGTCATGTCAATCAGTTCCTCCTGTGCCTTTAAATCGAGACTTGCACCTACACCAGAAGCAAAGGGGTTCCTAACCCAGTTTAGATGTGTGTTTTCAAGGTCAGGGAAATAGTCTCTGAAATATCCCTGTAGGTACTGAAGGTGGGACTGGATCAGTGGAGAGATGGTGCCCAACTCGCCAGATGATAGGAGCTCTTGGTGAAGTAATGTAAACATTTTCCATTCTTGGAGCTTGTTTGACCATAGCGCTATCTTCTTCGAAAAAGCACGCACTTGCACATGTCTTGCACATGCAATATGTAGGTGTCACGCCCTTGCATGCTTTGATTCAGTACATTTAGATGGTGGAAAATATCTGACATATATGCAAGTTTACGACTCCAGGCTGTATTTGTAAAACGGTCTGCCAGCTGATGCTTTTCACATGAGAGGAACTCTGCAATCTCCCCCCTCAGTTCATATACACGGTTCAAAACCACCCCCCGTGATAACCAACGCACGTTGGAATGAAGCAGCAATCCGTCAAAACAGGCACCCATCTCATTGCAAAGCAGAGTGAGCAGTCTGTGTTTCATGGGGTGAGCTTTGATGTAATTCACAACTTGTATAACGTCTTGTACTACCTGGTTAAGCTCGTCATCAATCCTCTTCGTGACGAGAGCCTCACAGTGTAGCATACAGTGTGTGGCAACTGCATTCGAGGCTTGATACGAGCGGTCACTCCACTGCTCTTCCCAGTCATGGCCGTGGCCCCGTCCGAACACACCCTCACACAACGAGACCAGTCAAGTCCATTAGATTCTATGTACTCGTCCAAAACTTGAAAAATATCTCTCCCAGTGGTTCTACCTTCAATGGCTTTGCAAAATAGTATTTCTTCAACAAAACGTTCCTCTATATATATAAATTACAGGACAACGTTAAAACTATGCGTAAAGATATTGGGCACCAATTTGAGCCCCCAAATTCCCCAAACCCTTGAAGCTTCTCATACAATCGATGCAAATGTCTTCATTTAACAATATGGGTTTTACTCACATTAGTTGGTTGCCAGCCTATAAATTAGCACTTCATACAGTATTTATTTTTTTGCATGATGAATTAGAAGTAGTGTTCTATTTTATGCTGATAGCCTGAGCCTTATGCAGGAGTAAAAACACAGAAGTAACTGAACTGATCACAAAAAGAATTATTCTTTCATATTGAATAGTTTAGGGTTCATTGTCTAAATCTAATGGCTCTCTTTCAGTGCTCAGACAAATCATGCCTGCGGACTCCATCTATGAAGAGACGTCCTACTGACATCAGCGCAGAGGGGAAGAAAGACGCGGGGATGCTGAAGTACATTCGGACACAGGTGCTACTTTTAGGCTTCTAAAAGCAGTTTTAGAATGATACTGCTTATAATTGAACAGTCCTCTCTCTTAATATAGCATTGAAATTCCACCCAAACATACCTGGCATCAGATGTGCATACCAGTGATAAAATACTGGCAAAGATTATATATCATAAAAGATGCATAACTGTTTAGAATGGAAATTTACATTAATGGTTGTCACCTGTGGTTTACAGCTGTAATGTATACAAACCCTAACTCTAGAAAATCCATTACCCTAGATTACCCATAAACCAACTGATGCAAAAATGTCTGTTATGTTTTGCCTTTGCAGGTAATGAGTCTGTCACCTGCACCTCTTTCCCTGCTTATAAAAGCAGCTCCCATCCTGACAGAGGATATGTATGGAGACATTCAGCCAGCTGCGTGGGAGCTGCTGCTCAGTGTCGATGAGCACATGGCTGCTGCTGCAGGTCTGTTTCTGATTCTTCTATTACTACAGCGAAGAATAATTACAGCTTTTTTGCACCAGTGCTGTACAGAGGGGAAAATGCATCAGTATCTACAGTATATGAAAATATACAGATTGCTCAGGCATAAGTATAAATGTATATACATGTTCTAGATAAAATATAATAAAACAATACAATTCTGCATGGTAGACGATTTCTAAATACAGTCAAGTATAATCCAGTGCAGAGAGGCTGAATTAAGATGAGAGTGTTACTGTAGTTTGAATACAATAGCTGTCAATTGTATTCGTTAGGCTTTCTAATTACAAATGTGCCGTTTCTCTGTAAATTATTTTATGATATCATGGTCCTTGATTTCTTGATATGTCTGCTTGATTATGTGATTATTAATCTTTCGTGATCATTGTCCATGAATTTATGATTTTCGAGATATATACGGTTTTGGTCTGTAAATCAGGCCTATGTGTCTCCTCAGCCTGTATGTCTTTTTGTCTGAGGGAAATTCTCTTCCTTCTTAAATGATCAAAGGTCTATAATGTCCTTATGTCCAGCAGGAAAGATACATTTCAGGTGTAATTGTAAACAAGTGCAAATGCAAGTAAACATTGTCTTTGCCAAATTGAATGGATGGTAAGCAAGAGGGATTTATGTCTCTTTGTGCAACTCAGAGGGGCTCACGCACATGCAGGCAGATACACACAGAAGAAGAATTTTGTGTGTCAATGTACTGTGAAACTGTTCTTTGAAAACTGTTTTGTTAGAGAAGTTATTTGAACCACTTTCAGGACTTTTAGACTTATCATTTTTAATGTAATCCTTACCTAAACATGTGTCATCTCTTTTTCTCTTGCTCCCTCTCCCTGTCTTTCTCATGCACACATTTGCAGCGGCAATGTTTCTGCTGTGTGCAGTAAAGGTTCCTGATGCTGTCACTGAAATGATGATGGCTGAGTTTCAGCACCAGGAAGCAAGTCAAAGGATTAACTCAGTGCTCAAGTTCTACACTGTCTGGAGGTTCCGCTACCAGGTGTGGCCTCGCATGGAGGAGGGAGCGCAACAGATCTTTAAGGTACTAGTCACTGATACGTTGACTCTCATTTACAGTGAGGGGAAATAAGTACTCAGACACTTTTGTTTTTGGTATTTAATATACTTCCAGTGCATATATCTACTCCAGATTTACACAGATTTTATTTAGAAATATGAATAAAAAGTATGTATTCATAAGCATTGTGTAGGGAAAATGAGCTCTTGGCTTACATTGATGTATTCTCCACCATTATATGTAACGAAAATTAGCTGTTTATATTGAGTTATTGGATTCTCCACCAAATATGCAGGATAGACTAGCAGATCAGCTCGAACGGGGAAATTTGGCTAATTTAGGATTTCTGATCAACTATTCATCTAGCGATAAGTTGAACTTAGCATATTAATTATGTATTAGATATTACCTCCATGGCCATCAGCAATAATATCCTAAATACATGGAATCATTATTTTAAGTGTATGTAGCATGATCGACAATTCAAGGCAATGGACCTCGTAAACAAATAAGACACGTGGGTTTAAAAACAGACGAAACTTTATTGAATTATTCTACGACACAGAAACTAATCTAACACATGAACACATACGTGCGCGCACACACACACACACACACACACACATGCAAGCAAGCAGAGGTGTAAATGGTTTAACAGAGTGAATGAAGTTCTGAGTTTATAACAAAGGATGTTATTTCACAGACCATGACATGAACAAGTCATCGATTTGATCGATCTAATTTCACTTCTTTAGAAGGGCTTTAAACTTAAAATATTATATACACCAGTCTTAGCTAGATTCTGGGGTATTGCTTGCCTGTTGAGGGGGCTTCCTCGTTACGTCGCAGTGTCGAGGGGATTCCCGCAATGGTTATTCGTTCGTCTGGTCGGCATTGAGCGGCGTCTTGGAAGACCAACCGGAACGCTGAATGGAACAGCGTATAGTATGAGGGATGTTTAGAGAGTTGGCGGCAGGAGGTTTGAAAAGCTGGGGTCTCTAGGCTGGGTCTACAAGCAGATGTTGATTGGAGCCTTCCCGTCGCCTCCGATGAGGTGAGATGAGTTGATTTGAGCAAGCCGAGAGAGCGAACGGAAGAGTTGGATTTGAACTCTTTCTAGCTAGTCCCGCCTCCTAAGGGTTCCAACCAACCACAGATTGTCTTAGGGCAGGGTGTAAGCCATATGCTCCGCCCATTATGTCTAATCAGTCTGTTGTCTCTGTAGATGGGTGGTTCCATGCCTTCTCATGATGAGTGGATTAAACTTTGTCCGAAATACTAATGTGCGTATAATAACATCCTATTTGAATTTCCTTAATTTTATTTGTCAGAAAATTATTCCACAAACACATACATACCACACATATGTTAAGTACAATATTAATAGTAAAACACAATAATCATACTAGTAGTACTATACTATCCATCTATCCATCTTCTATACCGCTTATCCTTCCTTCAGGGTCACGGGGAAACCTGGAGCCTATCCCAGGGAGCATGGGGCACAAGGCGGGGTACACCCTGGACAGGGTGCCAATCCATCGCAGAGCACAATCACATACACAGTTACACACCCATTCATACATTACGGACACTTTGGACACGCCAATCAGCCTACCATGCATGTCTTTGGACTGGGGGAGGAAACCGAAGTACCCGGAGGAAACCCCCGCAGCACGGGGAGAACATGCAAACTCCACACACACAGGGCCACGGTGGGAATTGAACCCCCAACTGGAGGTGTGAGGCGAAGGTGCTAACCACTAAGCCACCGTGCGCCCCACTACTATACTAATACATGCTAAATAAATGAGACAATTAGTGTTAACTTAATGGTTATACACATGAAGGAAATGGAAGGAAACCTGGCAGAAAATAGGTGATTGCAGTGGTTTTAAAGATATATTCAGAGTTTTACAGGCTTTGTCTCTTTTAGTGCTCTGATTGTGGGTTTTGGTGTAGACTCTTTCCCGAGGGTGCCAAAAGCCACATTCCAAGGGGGAGTTCCCCCCTCCTTTCTTACTGAAGTTATCACTTTACTGGTGAGGATCCTTAAATTTTATCTGGTGGATAAGCCATCTGGTTTGGCCCAATAGCCTAAATCACTGCATGTGACAGCAGTTTCTATGGTCGAGATTGTTCGAGTGCAGTTACTCAATGATTTTAATAATCTAGGCAAACAGTAAAAAGATGTAATCCAACAATGTGGTAAGTAAACAGGCAAGGGTCAGGCAATGAACAAACAGCATAAACAAGGGCAGTCAAGGTCAAAAACACAAACAACAAAACGAGGTCAAAAACAGAGGAACAGACAATGAAACAATGGCTTAGTATAGACTGGTACAAGAGACACAGAGCGTATATGTTGCAAAGAGTGTAAGAACTGTGAGTCTATTTATTCTGTGAGGTGCTGTGCAGGTAATGGAGTCCAGGTGTGTGTAATCAGTAATCTGGCGAGTGTGAACATGAGAGTCTGAACATGAGTCTGGTTGTTATAGTTCTCAGCGGCCATGTCTGTAGGCCATGCTGTGTTCTGGGAAGTGTAGTTAGACAACGATTCTGGCATTGTCATGATAGAACCCCTCTCCAAGGCACTAACTCTGGGAGCACTACCTCCATGGACCTGGGCGATTGGGGTGGCATGCATGAAAGTCCCGACACAGTAGGGGGTTGAGTACGTCATGGTAATTCCAGCCTGTAGGTAACATTGTTTATTCTCTGGATGACTTTGCATGGGCCGGTGTATCTGTGAGACAGTTTATGGCTTCCCTCCCTCACCCATAGGTCTCTGGTTGAGGGCCACACTTGGTCACCTGGCTCATAGCTGGGCATCGTTCCACGTCGTTTATCTGCAAATCTTTTGTTATTCTGGGCCACGTGATGAAGGAGTTTGCGTGCTTATTCCCACACCTGCTCACTCTGCTGGAACCAGCTATCTACAGCGGGTCCATGGGGTTGGCGTTCTATGGGAACAGGGGTTGTTGGTACCCCAAGATGCATTGGAAAGGGGTGAGATTGGTGGTGGAACGTCTTAGGGAGTTCTGGGCATACTCAGCCCAAGGGAGAACTCATGCCCAATCTGCTTGATTGTCGGCACAGTAAGTTCTTAGGAAATGCCCCAATTTTTTGTTTAGCTCTCTCCACTTGGCCATTAGCTTGAGGTTGGTAGCCAGACATCAAGCTTACCAAGAGCCCTAGCTTCTCCATGAAGCCTTTCCAGACCCGGGACGTGAATTGGACCACCCACTCACTTACGATATCTTCCGGGATGCCATAGTACTGGAACATTTGCTCAAATACTAGTTTGGCTCTTTCAAAGGCTGATGGCAGGCCTGGCAGGGGAATCAACCATAGGGGCTTTTAGAACCGGTCCACAACTGTCATTATGACAATATTGTTCTGAGAGGGAGGAAGATCGGTAATGAAGACTATGGCTATGTGTGACCATGGTCTTTGAGGTGTCAGCAGTGGGAGGAGCTTGCCTGCTGGTAGTGTTCCTGGTACCTTGGCCTTGGCACAGACAGAGCATAAGGCTGTGTACTGCTGGACTTCTCTGGTCATTTGTGGCCACCAGTATTTGCCCTGAAGCAGTCGGTACGTTTTGTGAATACTGGTGTCCTGTGACAGGGGATGTGTGAGCCCATGTGATTAACTTGTCCCGCTGCGATAATAGCACGAACTTCTTACCCACTGGGCACTGCGTGGGGATTCTCACTCCCCGGATTTCTTCAGTCTTCCTGTCTATGTCCCATGTGAGTGTCCCAATAAAGTGTGACTCAGGCAAGATCTATTCTTCCATAGTCTCTCATGGGGGTGTTGGGTACAAGTGGGAAAAGGAATTAGCCTTAGTGTTTTTCGATCCAGGGTGGTAAATGAGAGTGAAGTCAAACCTGGAGAAGAATAGTGCCCAGCCTGCTTGACATGAAGTGAGCAGTTTAAGGTTCTTGTGGTCTGTGTAGATAATGAACAGGTGCAGACTCCCTTCCAGCCAGTGGCACCACTCTTCTAGAGCAAGTTTGACTGCAAGGAGCTCCCAATTGCAGATGTCATAGTTCATCTTGGCCGGCGATAACTTCTTTGGAAAAAAAAAACGCCATGGGGTGGAGCTTGGGGTTTTCCTTGATATTGGTGAGAATGGGCCAGTTGGTTACAGCGGAGACTTTGTCCTGGTCCATGAGCACCTTATCTGGTCTTATGCTGTAGCCTAGGAAGGCCACCCTACGCACATGAAACTCACACTTCTCCCCCTTCACATAGAGCTGATGCTTGAGTAGCTGTGATAGAACTCTCTTGACGTGCTGGACATGGGTGGTTTCGTCAGGGGAATAGATCAGAATACCGTCAATGTAGGCAATAACATACTTCCCAACCACTGGTCTCAGCACGTCATTGATTAGGCACTGGAACACTGCTGGTAGCCCATATGGTATCATGCAGTACTCTAAGTGGCCAGAGGTGGTGCTAAACACTGTCTTCCATTCATCTCCCTCCCTGATGTGCACCAGATTGTAAGCACTTTTCAGATCAAGCTTTGTGAAGTCCCGGCAGCACTTGAACAGCTGTTCAAGTGCTACCGGGATTAGTGGCAGGGGATAACGATATTTGACTGTTACTTCATACCCTGGTAGTCAATACTTGGTCTGAGTCCCACCCCCCCTTTTTTTTCTCCACAAAGAAAAACCTGTGGAAGCAAGTGACGTGAAGGGGCGGCTGTATCCCTGTTTGAGGGCCTCCTCAATGTAATATTCCATAGCCCGTGTCTCCTAAGTAGATAGGGAATAGATACGGTTGTGCGGGGTTGCAGCTCCAGCCAACAATTCAATTGCACAGTCATAGGGGCAACGAAGAGGGAGACCACTAGCCTTGGCTTTACTGAGTACCTCCTGATACTCTTGGTACTCCTGTGGTATGAAAATGGGATCTGTGGTTTCTGGACTTACAATGGAACTTGACGCCACCTGAGCAGAGGGCAAATGAAGAGAATTTGCATGACAGTGTGTGATTTGATGTCCTTTCCAGGAGATGCATCCAGGAAAACCCCAATACCACTGTTGGTTATGGTAACCAGCAGGGAGATGGTTTCCTTGTGAAGTGTGCTGACATGAAGGGTGAGGGGTTTAGTGCCATGAGTGACTAATCCTCCCTCGATGGGTCCACCGTCAAGAGCTTGGAGCTTTAGTGGGTGTTGTATTGACTGTAGGCAAAGCTGAGGTTTCTGGGCGAGGGCGCTATCAATTAAATTCCCTGTTGCACCAGAGTCAACGAGCGCTGAAATAGAATAAAACCCTCCTGAGTGCTCAATCTGCACAGAAAAACAGGCAGGACTCACTGTGGTGGAGCAAGAATTAGAGACTACTCACTCAGATGGGTGCTGTGGACCTTTGTTAGGGTGTCGAAAGGGACACTTTTGTTTTATTTTTGGCCCATTTCTATCATATCATATGATGCTCCCACCGCCATGCTTCACTGTGCGTATGGTGTTCTTGGGGTCATATGCACAACCATTCTTTCTCCAAACATGGTAAGATTGATTTTTGCCAAAGAGTTCTGTCTGACCAGGTTGCATCGTTCCAAAAGAGTTCTGATTTGTCTAAATGCTTTTAGATGTGCATCTCTGTGCTTCTTATTTTAGCAGAGAAGTTTTGAGTGGGGTGTAGGAATGGAGATGATTGTGATACAGTTTATTGATTATTGTTCTCTGTATAACTGTTGTTCCTGCTGCTTGCAGGTCACCCTGAAACACAAGTGACTGCTGGTTTCCTTATCATTAGTCTGAGTGCTTTGTGAAATCTTGCAAAGTGCACCTGTCCCGGCACAATTAGATGTGGTTCCATGAACTTTCCTGATGCATATTATTGAACCAACAGTTATGACAGAGATTATTAAGGTCTTTGCTATGTCAAAAAGGCATTTGTACATTTGTAGTGGATACATGCACTGGATACATCTGAATACCTATTTCCTCTCATTGTAGGTTTATTGATAAATCACAGTAGCGATCAGATCATGAAGAGCGGTCATAGACACAAAATACAAGAAACACATGACTGGCAACTAAAACTAGGAGACTTGAAACAAATTAAACCAAAACAATAGGAATCTATGTAACCAGACACACTGGGGAAAGAATGGAGGCAGTGACTGGCACACAAATTGAAAGGGGCCAGAAACTTGGGCACAAAAAATGATAGGGTCAGATAGTGAAAATTTCATAGACGTCTGGGCTGTTTACACAGGGTAGGGTAGGGTAGGGTGGGGTAGGGTGGGGTGGGGTAGGGGGCGATTCAGGCACTAGACAGCTAATGGCACTGGAGCAGAAACTGACAAATGGAAGGATCAAAGACTGTGACATACACACAGAAAGAAGCCGGGGCTGAGACTGACACAGCGGCAGGAACAGGTGCTGAGAATAATACTGCCTTCACTCCTCTGCAGCACAGAGAATTACAGTGGTGTTTAAAAGTTTGTGAACCCTTTAGAATTTTCTATATATCTACATAAATATGCCCTAAAACATCATCACATTTTATTATATGTCCTAAAAGTACTATAGACAAAGACAACCCAGTTAAACAAATGAGACAAAAATATTATACTTGGTCATTTATTTATTGCGGAAAATGATTCACTGTTGCGTATCTGTAAGTTGCAAAAATATGTGACCCTCTAGGATTAGCTTTTAATTTGAAGGTGAAATTACAGTCAGGTGTTTTCAGTTATTGGGATGACAATCAGGTGTGAGTGAACACCCTGTTTTATTTAAAGAACAGGGATCTATCAAAGTCTGATCTTGTTTGTGGAAGGGTATCACATGGAAGGTGATTTTTGAGGACCTCAGAAAAAGAGTTGTTGATGCTCATCAGGCTGGAAAAGATTACAAAACCATGTCTAAAGAGTTTGGACTCCACCAATCCAGAGTCAGACAGGTTATGTACAAATTGAGGAAATTCATGTCACACCAGATACTGAAAGCAAAGATTCACATACTTTTGCCGCTCACAGGCATGTAATATTGGATCATTTTCTTCAATAAATAAATGACCAAGTATAATATGTTTGTCTTGTTTGTTTAATTGGGTTTTCTTTATCTACTTTTAGAACTTTTGTAAAAATCTGATGATGATTTAGGTCATAAAGAAACTAGGAGGGCAAGGAAGCTAAAGTAAATAACATAGCATAGAGTTCAGAACTGCAGTATAACATACAAGACTTTGCTCATAACACAAACAACCTGAAGATTGTTCTTCTCACTCATATACAAGCTCTCTTTTTTTGATTTGTGTGTTTTTTCTTATAGATTCCTCCACCCAGCATTAATTTCACTCTGCCATCTCCTATTCTGGGGATGCCCTGTGTGCCCATGTTTGATCCGCCTTGGGTGCCAGTGAACACTGGAACTGTTCCAGATGCAATCAGTGAAGATCAGTCTGTAAGTTCACTATGTTAGTACTTAAACTATTGCAAAGAAAAAGAAAAGCACAAAACCACTGACAGGAAACGTTTAATAAAAGCAATAAGCCAAAAGAGGGCCTGTGGTAAAGTGATTTTATTACAGGTAATGGAGTTTTAAAAGTGCACTTACTGTACCTGTGATAAATTACTGTAACACGAGTAATGTCATGTTTTGTTGCTTTAATATGCCTCTGTGGTCCACTCCCAGAAATCGTTCTCGGCTCGGGCCGTATCACGCTCTCACCAACGTGCTGAGCACATCCTAAAGAACATGCAGCAGGAAGACGAGAAAAGGAGACTGGGACGTGAGGCCAGCATCATCACAGCCATCCCCATCGCTCAGGAGGCCTGTTACGAGCCCACCTGTAGCCCTCCACCTGAACAGGAGGAAGAGGGTTAGTTCATTATCTGTTTGCCTGCTTGTTAAATGAAGATGAGGGGCTAAAAGCTGTCCTGGGACAGTTGCTTTCATTTTTCATTCATTCATTGCTGGATTGCTTTGGGGTTTTTTTTTTTTGCTAATATGCTACTAATAATTTTGCTAATATGCATCTAATATTCCTGTCACATGACCTCCATCTCTCAAGTTTGTATTTAGAGCTACCTGTATTTAGAGTATCCTCAGCTATGGGAAGGGGTTTTGTGTGTTTTATTTCCAAATTTATTGTTTAAATGACTAAAATATGGGGTATCAGGCATAGATAAATGTAGGATTTTTTTTTTTTTACAATTTCTATCGTAAATAAATATTGCTATAAAATCTAAAAAGGTGGCATGTGCCCATGGGACCTCCATCTTTATCTGTCTTCTGTAATCTGTAATGTGTGCTGTGCCAACAGAAGATGTGGTAAACCTGGCGTCTCGGCGTCTCTCTGTGAGCCCCTCCTGTGCCTCCAGCAATTCGCACAGGAACTACTCATTCCGCCGCGGTTCGATGTGGTCAGTGCGCTCAGCAGTCAGTGCTGAAGGTTAGCCATCATTGTCAATGTGCAATAATTAGTACATTTCAAAAAAAGATCAAATAAGGTATATACAAAGCCTGGTGCAGAGCCTTGATTTTAATAAGCAAGATGTGATGCATTTATTTTTTTAATGTAAAGAATGGGATTTACATTATTTTATCTTGATGTATTTGTTCTCTCAGATGACGAAAACACTACAGAACACACACCAACACATCACATGTTGCAGCCGCCTCAGGCTGTTTTCCCAGCATGCATCTGTGCTGCAGTGTTGCCTATAGTGCACCTAATGGAGGATGGAGACATTCGAGAGGATGGTGTTGCAGGTATGGTAGCTTCACAAAAACCTGATTTGGTGCAGATTTAATTTTTTTTAATCCTGCACCATTTGCTCCCAAAAAAAAAAAAAACTGTGAGCAATCCAAGGGCGTATGTTTGATTTTGACATAAAGGCAGTCCGTAGAGATCACCCCCTACCCCAGTGGGTTAGGGAGGCTGGAGAACAAGATCTGTTAACCCTTTGTGCACCACAAATTGTGCTACTGCCTGTCTTGGCCAGAACACTCTTGTAAAAGAGATTCTTAACCTCAATGAGACTTTTCCTAGTTAAATAAAGGTTAAATAAATAAATAAATAAAAACCACAAGACACCAACGGACAACAGTGGTTATATATAAATATATTATAATTGTTTTTCTGGAAATTATTCATAGGGACAATTTGGTAGTCTCTGGTTATCGGTAAGGACATGTCCCTAGTGTCTCTACTAAATTTGACGCCCCTGGACTGATCCCGTAGTTATTTATGCCACCTGCAATACGAAAGAATGAAAAAATGCAGTCGGTACGAGCAATACAAGCTCCACACCGTGTCCAAAATGCTCCCATATTTATCAGTATGGTCTTTCTTTGTCTCATGAGCTTTATAATTGGCCTCCATGAGAGTAATTGTATAATTGGCATGAGAGTTAAAACTAATTGCCCCTGTGACATTTTGTTGGGTGCTGTGGATCACAGTCCTGATGTAAACCTCTAGTGCAGATGCTATTTTGTTACTAATTTTCAATTTTCAATTCAATTCAATTTTATTTGTATAGCGCTTTTTACAATAGACATTGTCTCAAAGCAGCTTTACAGAAATATCAACACGGTATACAGATATTAAAGGTGTGAATTTATCCCAACTGAGCAAACCACTGAGTGGCGACGGTGGCAAGGAAAAACTCCCTAAGATGTTTTAAGAGGAAGAAACTGTGAGAGGAACCCGACTCAGAAGGGAACCCATCCTCATCTGGGTAACAACAGATAGTGTGAAAAAGTTCATTATGGATTTATATGAAGTCTGTATGGCCTTAGGAGCAGCCGTAGTCCCAGCAGTCTGGAATTAGAGAAGAATTCTAATGATCATACTAATGATGATTATGATTGTGATAAGTAGTATATAGTATCACTGAAATAAATTTAGAAATAAATTCTAAATGTTTAAGTATTTTTCTAAATAAATGTAGAAAATAAATGCATTTATTTCATACATTTATTAAACATACAATTATTAGCTAGGCATAATTCATAATAATAAAAAACATTTGCATTGTTGTTTATCAGTAACTGGTACAATTATTGTTGTATTGGCTCTGTACTTACAGTACATTAAGTTAACTTGGAGTATTTGGAACTCAGGCTTGGGGAGGAACGGAATACGTGTCACTGCGTTACATAATCAGGACACAAAAACTGGTAACTGTAATCCGTTAGAGTTATGTCAAAAAACAAAATAATCAGATTACAGGTACATTTTGTAAAAAAAACAAAAAAAAAACAAACAAACGGAAAAAAGGGAATACTATCAGGATTACATTTTTTTATCATTTAAAACCAAAGAAATTAATCTTTTGACATAACACAATATAGACAGCTGATTGATTATAGATCTCTCTTGCTAGTCATGGCTCACACGAGCAACCTCCTGGTGCATATGCAAATAAATTTTGTGCAAAGTTAATTTGATAGAAATGAACACAAATTGTTCTCTGAAATGTTTTTGTTAGGGCGACCATACATCCTCTTTTTCCCGGACATGTTCTCTTTTTCGGACCTTAAAGCGTTTAAATTTGAGAAAATGTCCAGGATTCGGCTTTAGTTTCATTATGATGTGCTTATGGTCTAATACTGCATCATGTGTGTGCATGTTTGCATTGCTTTAACCCCTCTCTGTAATTCCTGCCTTCTCACACACCAATTGGTCGATTATTAAAGGCTTTTAGCAACTACTGTATTGGCCAAATTCCTGACTCTCAACTATTTGCCTACTCTCAGTGAACGTACGAAGGCGAAGCGGCGTCAAACGGTTGCGTGACAATAGCAGCAAATGACCGCAAATGAGCCGCCCTGAGTCGAAACAATGCCCATGGCCATATAAGGTCATTTTTAATTTCATGTTATCACATTAAATGATAACATCGGATTACATGGTCATTCAAATGTGTGAATGATTGCCGAAGGGGCGGAAGGTACACTCGTGGCATCTAATATTTTATTTTATTTTGGACATTCAAAACAATGTAGGAATTTATATATATTTATGTGGTGCTAATAGTGTGTATTAAAATCTGCTTTCATAGTAACACTATTTCGAATGCTAGTAAGACTCGGGGGGGAAAAAAAGTGTCCTCTTTTTGGAAAACCAGAATATGGTCACCCTAACTTTTGTGATATAATGTTACCCGCATCAGGGACAGTGATCATTTATTTATTCATTTACTCATTTATTTTCTTAAAACCAATCCAAACATCGAACATGTTTTTAAACTCTAAAATAAGCTCCAAATAAAAGTATTTTAGATCACATTGCATTTCTCTTGACTTTATTTACATATGTGACCTTGACGTAATCCTAAAGCAATCATATTACATTACTTTCATGTTGTGATACTTGGATTACGTTATTGATGACATTTTTATGAAGTAATTTGTAACTGTAAAGGAATACATTTTTAAAGTAACCCTCCCAACCCTGTTGGAACTGAATTTACATTTATTCATCTACATTTATTCACTTAGCAGACGCTTTTATCCAAAGCGACTTACAAATGAGAAAAGATACAAGCAAAAAATCCACACATGGAAATGCAGGGGATTGAACCCTGGACCTCATACATGCAAAGCATGCACTCTACCACTGAGCTACCTCCCCAATTTTTTTAAATATATGACTAACTTTTGATAATGCCTTTGATTACCGTTAATAAATTTCCTAATTGTCTAATGCTTACATTGATATTTGCATCACTTTCATCACTGTGTACATAGTTAGTGCCGTGGCTCAGCAGGTGCTGTGGAACTGTCTGATTGAAGACCCAGCTCTCGTTCTCCGGCACTTTCTAGAGAAACTAACAGTTAGTAACAGACAGGTAAGACATGATTACAAATACAACTAGTCCGACAGCAATGAACATAAACATAGCAAGTCGCGCATATGGTTTTGCTGTTAAAGTGGTTCATTGTCTTTTTAGGATGAGCTGATGTATATGCTAAGAAAGCTACTCCTCAACATCGGGGATCTTCCTGCACAAACTTCACACATTCTCTTCAACTACCTGGTAAAGCCCATTGTTTTAAACACTTGAAATCTAGATAATTTACTCACAAACATAGAACCCTGACGACTGTTTGTGCTTTTCACTCAGGTGGGTTTAATCATGTATTTTGTTCGGACGCCATGCGAGTGGGGAATGGATGCTATCTCAGCTACACTGACCTTTCTGTGGGAGGTGGTGGGCTATGTGGAGGGCCTCTTCTTTAAAGACCTTAAACAGACCATGAAGAAAGAGCAGTGTGAGGTGAAACTGCTGGTCACTGCCTCTATGCCAGGTACAACATTTTAGTGTGTCTGCATAGGAAAGCAGACAGTGTCTGTAATAGCATTAAATTTTTTCCTGTAGCATCCGAACATGAAAAAAAGGATCCCTGTTTTGATTTCCACTTTGATTTGGTGAATATAATGTGTCTTGTGTGTGGGCATATAGGAACAAAGACTCTGGTGGTTCATGGGCAGAATGAGTGTGATATTCCTACACAGTTACCAGTACACGAGGATACACAGTTTGAAGCCTTGCTCAAGGTAACTATTACAGTTTTAGGTTACCTTCAAATTGTACATTATTGAGGTGTTTTACATAGACAGTAGTCATACATTCAAAATGTATTATGATCTACAGTCAGGTGATAAATTTAAGGAAAAACCAGCAAGTGTCTTAGTACGTTGTTGGGTCACCAGAACAGCTTCAGAGTGCCTTCGTATCGATTCTACAAGTTTCTGGAGCTGTGCTGAAGCAATGAACATTGTCCCTCCAAATGATGTTCCCTCAGTTACTGTTTTGATGATGGTGATGGAGAGAGCTGTTGTCATGTAAGAGGACAGATGCAAGCACAGTAAAGAGTTTTTAATTATGAGAACTGGCAAGCAATTCCCAAAAAGTGAGTCAAAATCATAAACGGGAAACAAGCAGAGGTCAGGCGATTAGCGAAAAACAACGGCAGGGATCATCCAAAATACGCAAACTAGGGAACAGGATGAGATTGAGAACCAGAGAATCACAACATGGAACAAAACACTTCGGTAAGGTCAGGCAGTCAAGTGCTGAACAATACTTTGCAGTGAGCAAAGAAACACAAGTGATTAAATATACGCTAACACTAATCAAGGGGCTAATTGAAAGCATGTGAGAGTAATTGGGAAACACAAGAGAGACAGCAAATGACCGAACGTGGGAGGAGACAAGACTGGAATCAAAACAAAACCCATGTGGCAGCAACAAAAACCAACACTTGACAGCATGGGAGAGCGCACCACAACATGGTGAGGTTTCTGCTTGCAGCACTTGGCACGAGGGAGGAAATACATGACATCTTTCTAACACATTGCTCTACAATCTACCATAGGTGTTTAATCGTGTTTCAGTCTAGTGACTGCACAGGCCATGGCATATGATTTATTTAATTTTCATATGCCTCAAACCATTCACTGATCCCTTGTGCCCCATGGATTGGGGCAGTGCCATCCTGGAAGAGACAAATCTTGACAAATCAGGAGAGAGATGTTTCCTCATAGGATAAACATGATCAGTCAGAAGAACTTTGTATTGATTTGCAGTGACTCCTGCCTCTAAGGGGACATGTGGACCCAAACCCTGCCAGCAAAATGCAAAATGCCCCGCAGCATTACACAATGCTTCCACCAACATTTCCTTTCATTTGTCACTCATCAGTAATTAATCTTTGCAGTGCCCCAAAAATGAAATATAGAGAAGCAAAATATACCATAAAATACATGCACTTTATAAATAAAAGGGCAGACTTGATTGTCTGTATAGACACGGTAGATATTAACGGTTTGTTGAAGAGGTCAGAAAAAATGTGTAGATTACTATCCCAAATGGGTAACTCTTTGACAGTATTAAATCAGCCATTTGCCTTTACCTTGCACTAAGTACATGACATGGATTTTGTGATGGTGTGCAGGTATTCATCCAAAAAAAAAAAAAAAGTTTGATATCTTTGGAAAATTCCTCATCCAAAACATACAGTAGATAACACTATTTTTCTTACCGGAACTTACACATTATAAAACATTATAACTCAGACAGAAGTAAGGCAGGAAAACCATGTGACCACAGCAGAGTACCAGTGTCACGTAATGGAGGCTGAGACGGAAGCAAGTGCAGGTTAGGGAGTTTAATACAAGGAGTACAAGTCCAAAGGATCAGGCAGAAATCAATAAACAAAGACAGGCAGAGGTCAGGCGATCAGGCAAACAGTCCAAACTAGGCAAGGCAAAAAGACGAGGTCGAAAAACAAGAACGAAGTCAAAACCAGAATCAACAAACAAGGTCTCACGGCTTGGTAACGACAGAAACAAAATGTAACTTAGCATATAGTTCACAAAGAGTGAACACATACAAGGTCCTTGTAAACTGTGGTACTGATTGTGCTGTGAATTGGATGCAGGTATGTGTGATTTAGAATGAAGGTGAGTGTTCTGGGAATTGCGGTCCATGGCGGCCATGTTTGTAGGCCGCAGTGAAGGATGGGAGATGTAGTCACTGGTTTGCATGATATGACAACCAGGAACTACAGCAGATATATAGGCACTGTAAGATATCAGGAGGCTGATGCAAACGCAAGCTTTCTTTATTAACAAAAGCAAGAATAAAACAAACAAGGTGAAGACATGATCATATAATTAGCAAAGGAAGAACTGTGAATAAAAAAGAACAGGGGATGAACATAAAACAACACCAAATTAACAAAACAATAGATGCTAAACAACTAAGGAGTGAAAATGCAGAACTTATATTGGGGCACTAATTAGGGAAAAACACAAAACAGCTGTGAACTGATAAGGGAGGCACAAGGTCCTGAGATTTGCTTGGACTGCTGGCAACTGTAGTTCATGTTGGAGATTTTGTGGCCAAAACCAGCATTAATGTGACACACAAGCTTACAGCAAGACACAATAATTTACATGACACAATAATTGTTCCAAGGAGTTATCAGATAATGATTCATATATAATTTGCATTTTTATTACCATTTTGCCTTGGCCACTGTTTTCATCAGGAGTGTCTTGAGTTCTTCAATATACCAGAGGCCCGTTCAGCCAACTACTTCCTTATGGACAAGCGATGGAATCTCATCCACTATGCCAAGGTGTGGTTTTCATATTTTCAACTATTTATTTTGTTTTTCAGTATAGCATTTCAGTTTTACAGCATCATTTGTGTCCTTTTGTAGACATATGTGCGAGACATCTACCCTTTCAGGAGATCAGTTTCCCCTCAGCTCAACCTGGTCTACATGGAACCAGAAAAGGGACAGGAGCTCATTCAGAAACAGGTGCATCTTTTTTTGTGAGATGTTAGCTTAAGCATTCCTTAATAAATCGAGATATTGGAATTATAAAGCTCTATTTTACTTTTTTTTTTTTTTTGGTAAAAATTATTTAATGTTATAAATGTCACTTACGCAGAGCTGAATGTATTTGAGAAAGTTTACACCAAAAAATTACTTTAGTAAGTAACAATGTAGTGTTCATATTTTAGCACCCTTGTGTTTATTAAAATGACTAAAGTAAGCACATGAAATGTTAATAACGATAATTTCCTTTTCCAGGTGTTCTCCAGGAAGCTGGAGGAAGTGGGCCGAGTTCTCTTCCTCATTTCTCTCACCCAGCGCATGCCTGCAATGCACAAACAGTCCCATGTCTCCTTGCTTCAGGAAGACCTGCTGCGTCTGCCCTCCTTTCCTCGCACAGCCATAGACGCAGAGTTCACTCTCTTCAATGAGCCTCTGGGTAGTTCTGAAACTAAACTCAATAACTGAAATTATTTCATGGATACACATAATGGCCAAATGTTTGTGGTCACCAGACCATTACACCCATATGTGGGCCTTCCCCAGACTTTTGCCAAAAAGCACACAATTGTATAGGATGTCTGTAGCGTTAGAATTTCCCTTCACTAGAACTAAGGGGCCCAAACATGTTCCAGCATGACAGTGCAACTGGGTGCAAAGCGAGGTCCATGAAGACATGATTTGCCAAGGTTGGATGGAACAACTCGAGTGGCCTGCAGAGAGCCATGACCTCAACCCCACTGAACACCTTTGGGATGAATTGGACACCAACTGTGCCCCAGGCCTCCTCACCCAATATCAGTGCCCAACCTCACTATAGCTCTTGTGGCCGAATGGGCAAATCTCCACAGCCACGCTCTAAAATCTAATAGAAAGCGTTCCTAGAAGAGTGGAGGTTATTTTAATAGGTGAAATGGGATTTTCAAAAAGCACATATGAGTGCTATAGGCAAGTGTCCACAAACTTTCGGCTGTATAGTGCACCTTAACATTTCTCTGGTTGCATGACTTCAGCTGTGCTACATGAATATATCAGTACATTTTTTGGCTAATTAAAATGTATTAATATGCTAATTAGAGGCAGGTGTACCTGTTGCGTGTTGGACTGTTTTTTGTTTTTGTAAAATTTCAGGGAAAGAACTCTTTGGCATGGACACTTTGCACAAGGTTTTGTGGATCAAGCTGTTGGAGGAGATGTTTCTGGGCATGCCTAGCGAGTACCCATGGGGCGATGAGATAATGCTCTTTCTGAATGTGTTCAACGGAGCCCTATTGCTCCACCCTGAAGACAGTGCCCTCCTCAGGCAGTACACTGCCACAGCCATCAACACCGCTGTGCACTTCAACCATTTGTTCTCCCTGAGTGGCTACCAGTGGATTCTTCCCACAATGCTTCAGGTGTGGAACACAAAACCCACTGAAACTAGTGCATCCAAACTGTATCGATTAAAAATCTGTGAATCTATACATTTCTTAGTTTTAAGCCACTACTTATGAACTTTCATAAAACTTGCACAACATGTCAGGTATGATGCCCAGTCCCATGTTTTGATTGCCTGGAAACCTAAACGTATTGGCAAAAAAGTGGTAATTAACATAATGGCCAGTGCACACTATAGTTACAACATCAAGGTGCGCTGCACCACCCTAAAGTGCACTACATTTAATCATACAGTGTGGACAAAATGCAAAAATCCTGTACTTGAGTGAGAGTAGAGACACCTTTGGTAACATGCCACACGAGTTAATGTAGAAGTCTTCAATTTACATTTCTACTTGAGTTAAAGTACAAATGTACCTGTTTTTTTACTGTACTGAAGTTTCAAAGGTTAAAGTCATTCTATATTATTTTAAGATTTAAAATATATATATATATTAACATAGTATTAACTATGATTAGATCCTCAACCCTCTCTGACTGCAGAAAGAAGAGAGTTGTCACAACTACTGTATATGTGTTTTGTCTTTGTATTTATAGTTGTGTACAGTTTTTTTTTTCGTTTTTTTTTTTTTTTTTTTTAAATCGCACATTTGAGCAGGAATGTGTGTGGATCCCACTGTAAATAGAGAGCTCACTTTCTTGGCCAATTAAAACCCTAACGCATGCTGCACTATGATTAGCTGTGTTCATTTCGAAGGTGTGTCATGTTCAGATGTTTAGCCAATCCGGTTTTCTATTACTTGAGAATTATAAGTAATGATTGACAAGCTGCAGAAGGCAATTGGACAAAAGTAGGATATTTTTATTTGAACTATAGCAGAGTGAAATGATCAAGTCTGCAAAAATGGAAATATTTTATAAAAGTACAGTAACGAATTACATGCACTTCACGGCTGTCCACCATGCATATGTTTTTATTTTTATTTTTTATAACTCCGTAGGAAGCAGTGTTTATTTTCTTTGTTGTTGAATCATATTGTCCGCAGATGACGAATAAAAAAAGTAATAGTCCGAACAGAAAATCTGTTTGTCCCCCATATGCAGGTTAATGATTTGTCCACCCTTGCATCTTGGGTAAATTTGTGACTGCTTCCTAAAACTTGGAACAGCTTATGTGCATATTAAAGTAGGTACCTTAAACACTGATTACTGACTATTCTGTTTTGTTATTTACTGTATTGTGATTGTTCTTCTTCACATCAGACATACGCTGATTATGAAAGTAACCCATTGCTGCGTCGAGGCATTGAGTTCTGCTGCCGGCAGTTTTACATTCTCCACCGCAAACCGTTCATTCTGCAGCTGTTTGCCAGTGTGGCCCCACTGCTGGAGTTCACTGTGAGAGCATAAAACTTTACAATTCATAAGTCTCAACTATGTTTTTCATGCTCCTTTAATAGTATTCAATAGAGAGGTCTGCTGTAGTTATCACCATTTTTAAGGTGTGTTGTACTTGACATTGTTGCACTGATTATATCTTCCCTCAGACCTGCACCAGTACTGGACTGTCTAAAGGTGTGTCGGCACAGTGCCTGTTTGACCTGCTGCTGTCCCTGGAAGGAGAAACAACCGATAGCCTGGATGCTTTGGAGCTGGTCAAAGCTGAGAAACCACTACGCTCGCTGGGTTAGAGGTCATGTTAGACCCCCTCTCACTAAACATTCAATATGTTTCACTTTCAAAACACACTTCTTATGCATTTTCTTTCATTCAGATTTTTGCTATGGCAGTGAGGACCTAGCTTTCTCCATCAGTGAATCCATCAAGCTGTGTGTAACTGTGGTGGCCTACGCTCCTGAATCCTTTCGAAGGTGCACAACCTAAAATACATCCATAGTCTTTAATAACACCACCTTCCTCTGTCAGTACTGATACTATGTCTGTGTAATAACATAATGTTTGCGTGTCTTTTCCAGTCTACAGATGCTGATGGTTTTAGAGGCGCTGGTTCCTTGTTATTTGCAGAAACTGAAGAGTAACAGTCAAGCGCTTGAGTCAGTGTCTGTAGCTAGAGATGAGATTGCAGCTATAGCCACACTGGCCACCTCTCTTCAGGCTTTGCTTTATAGTGTGGAGTCCCTGACACGGTTTGTTCTTCTTTCCCTTTATCAACCTTCCTCTTTGCTTCACCGACATGGATTTATGATGTCCTTTTAGGTTGTGTGTGTATTTCTTTGTTTGTCTGCCCTATTTGTGAGCATCGGAAAGCTTTGATTTCAAGTTTCTAGTCATAGTTCCTATGTTTGGAGAACTGTCAGTCAGGAAACTGGAGAGCCTGGAGGAAACCCGCACAACCACGTGTAACATGCTTTTCTGGAAATTATTTTTTGTTAATAGAGCCATGGATTTCCTTAGTTCTTGATTTTATTGGCTTATTAAATAGAAACTGAAATACTGACGGTGAAAATGTGTCACATCGAGGTCATCAAGGTTTCCTAGTTTTCTAGTTTTGTGCCTGCCCTTCTTTTTCTAGTTCTAGGTCCTAGTCATGTTTATAGTGGTTTCTAGTTTTGATGTCCGCTTGACTGTTTTTGTGCATTAAGTATAGAGTTGCCTGTGATAAACATATCTGTTTTATACCAAAAAAATCTTAAAATAAAGAGCAAAATAAAGGCTCCGTACTCCCATCAATCTAAGCTTTATTTCCATGACTAAATTGTAGAAGCCATTTTATTTTTTATTAAAAATGCTTATAACAAGGCCTTATGTGCGGTTGGGTATTGATGGTGTTAATGGTATTGATGGTATTTTATTGATTGTTCCCCAGACCTATGACTGCACCTCAGATGAGTCGCTGCGATCAGGGCCATAAAGGAGGAACTGCTGCCAACCACACAATGTCTGGAGGACCAAACACCAGGTCAGGGCTGTTCTCTGAGCACAGTATTCTGATGCACTTTAATACACTACACCAATAGATACGTTAATCAGTTAAAGTTGCGAAAAGTAAAAACCTATGCACAGAGATAACCTGCACCTGCTGGAGGAGGGTCAGGGCATGCCCCGGGAGGAGCTGGATGAGCGCATTGCCCGCGAGGAGTTCCGCCGGCCTCGAGAGTCGCTTCTCAACATCTGCACTGAATTCTACAAACACTGTGGCCCACGCTTAAAGATCCTGCAGAATGTGGCTGGAGAACCCAGAGTCACTGCTCTGGAGCTTCTGGATATAAAGTCTCATATGAGGTATGAGCAAGACAGGAGGAAAGAAGCATTTCACGTGCCTTCTATATGTTGTATACGTATAGATCCACCGATTTTGTCTCGCTTTACCTTGACGAGGCGCTGTTTTCTTCGGTCGATTTGTGTAATCTGAAGAGCTACAGGAAGTGTTCAATTATTATAACTAAAGGCTTTAATGTAGTTGAGTGTGTATGTATGTATTTTAGTGTAATAATAATACATTATATTTACGTAATGCTTACAACACTTCCGAAAACATGCAAAGTTTGCAAACAACATTTGGAACAGTAAACCCATTGTCCAAAGTACAAACACAAAAGATAACCAAGTTATGGGAAGGGTAACCAAAATTGTCTGAGAAAACAATGTGAAGTTTATCTAACAACGTGCAAATAATTGACGAAACCTCAAGGGTCAATGCACCTGAGAGTAAGGCTTATGCTGTGATTTTTATATTCACAAATAGTTTGCTATTTACGGAACAAAACCTGACCTTTACAAAACAAAATGGCTTGAGTAAAAGTATTGCTACTGTAGTAATAATAATTCCCTTAGTGGAGCAATAGTAGTGGACAAGACAATTACTCAAGTAAGAGTAAATAAGTCATGTGGTGAAAAACTACCTGTGCTGAAGTGAACACCACCTCCACCATCAGCAGTATATAAAGAAAGGTAACAATAGCTGGCTAGATAACTTAGCCAAATGTTGCTTGCTATCTAGCTAGCTCATGTTAGTTCATACTTGTTCCTTATGGGATGAAATTAGTCTGAAAATGATTAACAAATGCGTGCACATTTATCCATGAACTTGATGAATGTTGCAAATGCATCTTACTATCCACAAACAAATGCCTCGCAATTTGTGTCTGCGGGATTCATGTGTTTTCTTTATTCTTTTAACTAGATAAAAAAAAAGTAAGCTTGAAGACTTGTCATCGCATTATATAGTTCAAATTGAGACTAGTGCATGGATAAATGTGCACGCATTTGTTAATAATTTTGAGACTAATTTCATTCCATAGGTTTCTAGATACATTATTAGCTAACTAGCAAAGATGCCCCTTACACATGACCCTGAACATTACCAGTACGCTGTAGATATACTAAGATATATTTAACTCGTAGATATATTTAACACAACAGGCAATCGCTACCGAACATTGAAGTGACATTTTAAGTTTAATGCAGAGCTTTTATACTGTAAACCATCAAAGGTCTGACTAGCTAGTGTAGCTCACTTAGATAGCCTAGTTGCTTGTACGTGTACATGTTTCTGCAGATTGGATGTTGAGCTCTGAAATGCCAATATCGCCATGGGTTTTGACTCGTAGAATTTGCAGATCATTATCATGCAATACCTGATCAAATTAGCCAGGGGTGCTCATCTGTCTCCACTGTCTCAGACGTTGCTGCTGCTGACTCAGCATCCGGCACCTGAAGTCAAATCGAGTGTATTTTGTGGTCATTTCTCTATATAGATTGTATACACTGGAACAAAATGTCATTCCCTCGAGACCATGGTGCAACACATAATACAGTGGCAGAGTAAACAAGACGACATAAAGCGCTTATACTTGATAGTGTGAGATAAGTGCAAACAATACAATAAAGACACAGGACAGTGCACGTCAACCGGACATGACAACAGAACAGTGTTTTAAATTTACACACGCTGTCTTTTAATTAGCTTACAGTTTGTAGTGAAGTTTATTTACATTTAAAAAAAAAAGTTAACTAAATTATTTAATTATACTCAAAAAAAAAAAAGTACTGGTACAGTGAACTGTATACTCAAATACTGTAATGGGAGTACAAGTAGTTTGTTATTTTCCAGCCCTGGAGAGCAGAATTAGAAATACAGTATTAGAACGGAGATAATGTGATCCTTTATAATCCGAAGTCTGTCTTTTATCTAGGCTGGCAGAGATTGCCCATTCGCTCCTGAAGTTGGCACCGTATGACACTCTGACCATGGAGAGCCGTGGCCTGCGCCGCTACATCACCGAAATGCTGCCCATCACCGACTGGTCATCAGAAGCAGTGCGGCCGGCTCTCATCCTCATTCTCAAGCGTCTGGACCGCATGTTCAACAAGATCCACAAGATGCCCACGCTCAGGTGCGCCCGCCCACAGGCTCTGTACTCCAGGTCTGTCCACATTTCCTCAGTCCTTTCTGTCTCTTTCTGCCTCCCTCCCTCCCTCGCATCTCTTTGAGATGCAGTGCTCGTCGTTGTCGTCGTGTTTTGGTGCCGTGCGCTTCTTCTGTGCCCACAGCTTTCTCTGTAAGTTCTTGATGTGTTTGAGTGTATAGAATTTGTGCTGAGGTGGGTATGAGAAGTCAGCATGAGTGATTTTTGGTTTTATATGATTAAACTGTTCAAAGAAAAACCCCAAAACATACAAATATCATAACAGAACTGCTGGTTCATGGCAGCAGCAAGAGAGCTTTAAAATCTAAAGGTCTTGTACAGAATAAGCTACGGAGACTGTTTTATAGCTTCCACAAGAACACATCTTCTGTTTTTTCCATTTTGTTTTTATATATCAGTTACCTTTTTGACACGGGGTCAAGGTCTGTGTACTTTTGCAGTCATACATTATTCTATTTTTAAACCGAAATGAATGTTTTATGATTTTTAAAAATTCTGTAACCAACGTGTTAATAAATAATTGTTCCCTTTTTCAAAATATTTGTAAATGTAAATTCAGTATGATCTTTTTTTCTCTTTGTTATTTGTTAAATTAATGTGCTTAAATAATAATAAAATACAAACATTTTAATATAATAATGAAAAATATTGATTGTTTGATCCTGTGCTCGGGTAATTGTTTGACTGTGTTTTGCTCCAATTTCCCCTTAGGGATCAGAAATGTACATCTAGCTATCTAGTCTTATGTTTGTGAGGACTAGATAGTTTACCATTGTGGCAAGTATACCATTGTGGACACTACAGTGAACCCAGATGGGTGATCCGTTTCATTGCCAGTCAATCTGAGGAACCGGGGCATCTTTATGGTTATGTGATGTTTGAGAGATGCTGCCTAAATGCTTTGTGGTTCACAAGATAAATATTGATTTAAAAAATAGGATGTGATTACTAGTATCGCCATAATACCAATATATGGCAATGTGCCAGTGTAATGCTAGAATGCTATTTCCATCTATCCATCCATTTTCCATTCCGCTTATGCCACACAGGGTCATGCCTATCCCTGGAGCCTCGGGGCACAAGGCATGGGACACCCTGGATGGGGTGAATTTGGAAATGCCAATCAGTCTACAACGTATTTCTTTGGACTGGGGGAGGAAACCGGATGCAAACGCCACGCACACAGGGTGTAAGCGGGTTTCGAACCCCCAATCCCAAAGATGTGAGGCAAAAGTGCTACTGCTGCTTGATCTCAGAAAATAACTTTTGTTACTTATCATGAGAATAAGTTGTTATGATCTCGAGACACAACTTTTGGTATCTTGAGATCACGAGTTTCTGGGCTTCCATAAATCAGTCTGTACAGGATTTCACTGAGTGTTTTTATGATTGTTGCAGCTAAAAATGCTTGATTTTGCTGCAGGTTTTTCAAAATTTTTGAGTTGGCAAAATTGCTGAAAATTGTTTTGCACTGTCTTTCACCATTATCTTTGTTGTTAAATGAGACCTTTTGAATGCAAAGTAAAGTCTTTACATTTTACTTTACATTGATGGCATTTGGCAGACGCCCTTATCCAGAGCGACTTACATTGATCTCATTTATACATTTGAGCAGTTGAGGGTTAAGGCCCTTGCCCAAGGGCCCAACGGTGGCAGCTTGGTAGTACTGGTGTTTGAATTCATGACCTTCCGATCAAAACAGAAAATTTAATGAATGTAAAAGTACACTGACCTGTCAAATATAGCAGTGGAGCTTCAAAAAAAAACCCAAAAAAAACCTACTGAAATACTCAGTGTTCAAAAAGTGTTTTTACAGATTATAAATATAAACAAGAATGAAAGGTACATGAACAGGCACAGTAAAATAAAGTTTAGAACACTTATACAAGAAATTTGGTTTTGTATTGAGTGCAGTATAACCTGATATTTGACCTTCATATGTGTACTACTGAAACACTGGTGTTTGTGGGTTTTTCCTAGACGACAGGTGGAATGGGAAGCAGCCAGCAGTCTGATCGAAGGGATTTGTCTGACTCTTCATCGTCAGCCGATAATTTCCTTTCTCCCCCACCTGCGCTCTCTCATCAATGTCTGTGTCAACCTGGTGAGCATCACTGATCTTGGAAACACTTTATTTTGGTACACCTCTACACCTGTTGATGACTTTACCTACGTAACTAAATATATAGCAGATTTATTAGCAGGGTCAGGATGTAGCACTGAACTCAAAGTTACATTGGATATAACTCTGACTTTCTCACATTGAACCAGTTTGCTTCAGAAAGACTGGATACATGAGGTGCCCTGTTCTAATACTGTGAGTTGTGTGTTTATCTGTTCAGGTGATGGGTGTGGTTGGACCCTCCAGCGTAGCAGATGGTCTGCCATTGCTGCACTTAAGTCCTTACCTCTCCCCTCCTCTCCCATTCAGCACGGCTGTGGTTCGCTTAGTGGCCATGCAAATACAAGTAATGCACTTTAGCTGTTTTTAGTTCAGCACACTATTCATTTGATTCAGAGTAGATCTTAGTCATTTGGGCCTATATGTGATGCAGATTTTAATTCGCTCTCATTCATAGGCTTTGAAGGATGACTTTCCGCTCAGTCAGGTGATCTCACCCTTTACTAATCAGGAGAGACGAGAGGGCATGCTACTTAATCTTCTGATTCCATTCGTGCTGACTGTTGGCTCAGGAAGCAAAGGTCAGTGTTGAAAATGATCAAATAAATCTCAAATAAGCGTATTGACGACCGTCCCATTGATAGGCTCTTTGGATTTGAACAGTTCAATTTATTTCTAAATACAATATATGTGTTCATCTCAAATCCATCTACTATTCATTATAACTATAGAAATATACACACAAAAAGCACTTTACATGCATCAGGATTCTCCTGTGTCATTTTTAACTTTTATCACCTAAATATAATCTCTGTAATGTGGATGTTTTAAAGCCTTTTTAGTGTAGGATAGGTGCTTCCTTCTTTTGTAGGTGCTACTGAGTGATTTTCTGTCTGAATTAGCAGTGTTTGTGGTTGTTTTTTTGTTTTTTGTTTTCTTACCCTGCCCTTCCATGGTCTAATGCCTGTATCATGATTGTAGTGTTTTAGAAATAAATTAATGTGAACATATCACATTAACGATGTGTGATGCAAACATCAAAGTTTGTGAGAAAAGAAGCTGTTAGAAACTGACTTGTCCTGTGTTAAAACTCTGCATGTGGATGGCTATAAATGATCACAATTAGTTTTACTACAGATATCATAATGAAAAACTGATCCTCTCTGAGGGATGTGTGTTAAATATGTTTTATATTAGCAGACATGACTATAAATCTGTGAATATGTGTTTGTATGTATCTGCTGCCATAGACAGTCCTCAGATTGAGCAGGCAGAGGTCTTCCTGCTCCTGCAGACAGTCATCAACATCCTGCTGCCTCCGCGCATCATCAGCACATCTCGCAGTAAAAATTTTGTTTTAGACGCATCCCCGGCACACTGCTCCACCCCCGGAGACACGGGCAAGGACCTGCGACGAGAGGGACTGGCCGAGTCTACCAGCCAAGCCGCTTATCTAGGTACAGATATTCATTTGGGAGCTATAGGACCTAGAATATGACTAGAAACTAAAGATGTAGGTTATGGACACAACTGTGAACGATAGTTTTAAGAGTTACAGCTACACTGAGTGATTTTATGATGGTATTCAAATAAATAAATAACAGTAACCATTGTAATTCTCTTTGTATATGCTCTCGCGCACAGCTCTGAAGGTGGTGCTGGTGTGCTTCGAGAGGCAGCTGGGTAATCAGTGGTACAGACTGAGTCTGCAGGTGAAGGAGATGGCTCTGCGCAAAGTGGGTGGTCTTGCTTTCTGGGATTTCATCGACTTCATAGTGCGCACTCGCATCCCCATCTTTGTGCTCCTGCGCCCCTTCATACAGTGCAAGGTGAGCGAATTCTAGAACCAACTCCATTATTACTTCTAACAAAATTCCCAGCCACCAATATAATCATCCTCTTCGTATTCTTTGAAAATCCCAGGGAGATAAAGGAGGAAATGAGCATCACATAGTCATGTTAACATAACCATCTGTTAAGAGCTTCATACAAAGCGAGTGAAACTGCTTATTGCTGCTGTTGTGAGAAAATTCATCTTCTGTCTCTTCGAGGAAAGCTACATTCATTAGATGTTTGAGAGCGTTCTGAAATTCATGATGAATTTTATCTCACTTTGTCAGCTGCTAACCCAGCCGGCAGAGTCTCAGGAGGAGATTACAGCCCGGCATCACATCGCTGACCAGTTGGAGAGGCGCTTTATCCCACGCTCACTCTGCAAGAGCTCACTGTTCGCGGAGTTCAACAATGAGCTCAAGATCCTGAAGGAGGCCGTGCACAGTGGCTCGGGTTTGGATTCATTCACTGTCTGAGTTTTCATTAGAGTCAAACTGCTGAAAACCAAGTAACCAAGAAAAATGCTTAATTTGCAGGGTGTTACCTGGGTGTTATGATGTTCTTAATGTTACCTTAAATTTAAGTCAAATTAAAATTTAAAAGTACAGTGAGTGCTGTTGTAGGAAAAAATCAGTAGACAAAAAAAAAACGTTCATCAAGTTACTTAACAACCAAAGTGCAAAGTCCTTAAAGGAACAGCTTTACCTCGGACTGTTACAAAGCGTTGACGTTGGAGACTTTAGGAAAACACCACCATATGAAGAATTACTCACATCCATTGATGTGGTGTATCTGCCATACAAGTCCATGTGTACATTGTTACTATAGACATAATAATGCACTGGAACAACAACATTATTATAAGCGTATGATTTTACTTGCAGCTGAAATTACTGTCTGAGCCAGGCAGTAACAGAAAATTAATCAATACGTTCTGACCAATCAAAATCAACATTTCAACAGTTATGAGTGTTTATAATACATTCCTATTGTTCGGGCAAAATATGCTGTCTACACATTGCTCTCTCTCTTTTCAGCATACCAAGGAAAGACATCCATTAGTACAGTGGGCACGTCCACATCAGCCTACCGGTTGAGCCTGGCCACCATGTCTCGGTCAAACACAGGCACAGGGACAGTGTGGGAACAGGACAGCCAGCCGTCTCGCCAGCCCTCACAGGACACACTTAGCCGCACTGACGAGGAGGAGGAGGAAAGTAAAGCCACCCCTCCTCCATCTCTAGCTTATATTTTACAGAGAAATAATATTTGATCTAATATTTTTTAAACTGCTCACCAATACGAACTCACTCAATTTTTTTTTTTCTTCTTGATAAACTTGTGCATTTTTCAACCAAAGGGACTGTACTAGAAAGCAAGCAATATTATTGAACAAGCTAATGTGTTTAACTTCTGTTTAATTTAAGGTGGTCTCTAATTTACTTGCTCATTCAGCAAGTCAGCTTTCTTGTGCAATTTGTAGGGTAGCTGTGGCACTCATTTGATGTTTTCTGTATCTGGTTATGCACTTTTCTTCCTCTTCTTCTTTCTTACTAGATGATTCTATAAGCATTCCCAGTGTGGTAAGTGAGCATGAAGCATTCATACCCAGTGTAATTACACAGCGGCGTTTCTCCAGCCATGCCACAGGTTCTGCCTCCACACAGCCAGAGCCAGGTCTAAGCACCATGCTGCCCAGTCACAGGTAAACATCCCTGCTCATTCTGTTGCTAACATTAACACTAAGTGTGAAGCAAAAAAAGATAAACATACACACTCCGCCACTTTAACAGTCAGTATATGTCTCTTTGAGCTACTTTGATGGAGTATCTGTTTCCTTCATAGATTCCCACTTTTTGCTGGCGGTCACCACATTTTATCTTAATGTACCTACATGACATAACCATATCTTTTCTTTAAAGAGAGGGGTGAACGTCAGCTGTGACTTGCATGCAACTCCAATCTTTCCCCTAACCTTGTTCCCTGCCCACTCTGCAGTGAACCCAATGTGCTAGATGAGTCCCAGGGGCTGCTGGAGGAGGGTACCCTGTCACGGTACAGTGTACAGCCCTATGTGTGCTGTGTCTCACTGTGTGTGTGCTGGGGCCGGGCCTGCCTTTCCCTACTCATCACATTCACTGACTCTATGGACAGCACTCCCTTCCTTTCTGTTGTTTTCCTCTACCCTCTCTGTCTCACTGTCCTCTAATTGGTTTTGTTCTTTCTCTCGGTTATGGACACTAATACTAAATGTCACTACTTATTATCACTGTGTGGTACTCATGTCATTTCCAGTGAGCCTCATGGTGCCATGGTGTCCATTCATGTTTCAGGCTTTTTCCCCACTGCTCAAATTGGAGTTCCTCTCTGGGGTGCCAATCTCTGGGGCTGAGGAGTCTGGTCTGGCAGGTGCAAATCATAAGCAATTTGCTGACACATTATAGTTCAGTAAAACGTAATGTTGCCCTATTTATACAGTTTATTTAATTCATTTTTACAAAACTGAAATCTTGGAAATTATTTTGAAGGGTGTAAGACCCTGCCAACACCAGCTCCTCTAAATCCCTTATGGTGTTGTGAATGACATTGCAGGTGTCTAATCTGCAATTCATGTGTCACGATTTGTCTTTGTCACTGTGTTTGATTAATGATGAGCCTTGGACTGTTGGGGGATTTGTGGAATTCACACACTTCCTCTAAACTCTCCTGTGTCTCTGGGGGATTTACCAGGGATTGTGTTCAGCTCACTTAACCCCCCTTGCTCACATGCTGCTCTGTGGATTCTTCTACAGGGTTGCAAGTGTCCAAAGTGAGCCAGGCCATCACAATCTCTTACTTCAGCCACCACTTGGTCGAAAAAGAGGTCTTAGGCAGGTGAGAGGGCAATAAGAATTTCATTGAATCTGTTTTGCAGTAGTGTACACTCTGGGGGGCCAATTCAAATGTGCGTGAAATGTAGTGTTTTTAATTTAGCAATGAATAAAAAGGTAGCAAACAAGTTGATTGCAACAACATGTAATATAAGGTTGTACTGAATATTTTTCCAAATAATGACGTCTTCGTGGTAAACTTGTAGACGGCCTTTTACACAATGACATGTTAATGTTGTTGCACTTGTGTCAAAAGAACCATGGCTCATTTTTGCCCCAGAGTGTAGTTTGCAGGACGAAAGCCTATTTCTGGTTTCTCCAAAACTAAATGAGGCAGGGGATTGTCTTTTTTTTTTAGCTTCGTCGACCACTGCTGTCCATCCCACAGATGCAGGATGACTGTCGTGGACGGCATGGAGCCAGACTCTCAACCACTCGCAGGAGCATTCAGCCCAAGAACAAAGCAGTTGATAGAAGTGCGTATGTATTTGTGGCCTAAAAATGTAGTACATTGATTAAAACTAGAGTTCATATTAGGATTAAAACTAATTAGAAGGTCAACTGTAAGTCTACTAAACTCATGCATATAGAGTAACATTATTTTGAGCGAGCTGAGGACAACTGGTTGTTTAGCATATCCTAACATGGTAGGGAAGCTGCAATCAGAACTTGGGGTCAGCCACTGTACAGTGCCCCTTGGGGAAGTTCAGCATTGCTGAAGAGTTCAACAGAGAGTGTCATGGGCATTAGCACAAAACCTAACATGCTGAGCAACCAGGGCTGCTCACATTTTGACCATTTCCTTTTGTATGTCTAATCAAACGACTGTATTGCTCTGATATTTCCGCTTTTAGTACACAGTGACCAAAAGAGGTCAGTCACCTTCACCGAATCCCAGGAAGCTTCTAGAAAGTCTCCTTCTGCTACACCCACTCCCAGCACTGCTCTGCTGGGAGCGAATGGAGCCAGAAGACCTAGCCACTCACCCACAGCTACTGCTCGCTCTGAGACTCCATCACCCTCCATCAGAGCTGAGCAGAACATCCCAGCACATCCACAGGTGGGGTTTCATAGCTATGTTACATTGAACAATGTATCACCGAGAGTGACATAAATACAGATTTTTTTTAGCTTGCTTAAATGTGGTTATTTTAAGAATCATGAAGAACTGTAATGAGAGATGCTTCATATACATTCATGTGAAAAACATAAGTACACCCAATGGACATTGTTGGCTTTTTTGACATATTTGAACAAGCAAACACTTGATCCTCTTTGAAACAGTGCCTAGTAATAAAGTTGATACACTCTATCATGGACACATAAAATTCAGATTTTGTAGCAATTTTCACATTTTAATTTAACAAAAAAACAGATCAGTCACAGAGAAAAAGTAAGTACACCCCTACATTTATCACACCTTAAAATCCATTAAATTAGAATCAGTTGTTCAAGATTGGGTGCCAGTGGTTAGAACCTGCTTAGGGAGTGCAGGCGGAACCGGTCTTATTCATACCCCTCTCATATCTAGTGTCTGGTGTTCCCTTTGTTATTGAGGTGTGGGGTGTCATCATGCCAAGATCTAAAGAGGTCTGTAAGGCCTTCAGAAAAAAGGTTATAGATGCCTATGAGTCTGACAAGGGATTTAAAAAGATCTCCAAATTATATGAAATACATCGTTCCACTACACGTAAAATAATCTACAAGTGGTGCAGATCTCAAACGACCCAATTTATCCAGGACTGGTCGTCAGCCCAAGAGTAGACCATCTGATGCCAAAAGAAGTCTCCAAGAACCAAGAAATGATTTGTTAATTTTGCTAATTAAAATTTCACAATAAATCCGATTTGCAAATGGGGGTTGAATATTTTTGATTGCAACTGTAGATATTTATAATGGATGCCACCATACATTTTCAGCTGAATATGGTCAATAACAAAAGAGGAAAAGTGCTGAAAGATTTGACCGGAAGAAAAATAAGAGTAAAAATGCCTAAAAAGTGTCAAATCTAACAATTTAGAAATAATTTAATGGTAATGATAATGTGATCAAAACATTGTTTGGCTATGCAGGGCCAGTCAGCACAAACATATTGAAAGCAACAAATTATCCGTGAAAATGTCACCCGATTTGTAATAGGACTATGTTGAAAATGTACTGTTATGTTTTTAGAGTTTTCTGTGTTTTCGTACATCCCTACCCCCATTTACTCAAGCAGTTTCTTTGCTTTAAGAGTTCAGAAGTCAACTAAACCCACTTTTTTCCTTAATTACAAAACTCCATGTAAAGCTTAGTTTATCAAACATAGATGGACCCTATAATATATACTAACTGTGCATTTATTTCTAATCCAAGTCATGATAGGCACAATCAGTAATTGCTAAGCCATCCACTCTCCTGTTCTAGGCTTCACCTGTTGCCGAGAGTAAAGAAAAGCAAGACAAGGGTAGTACGAGAAGTAGCCTCTCCCCCACGCCATCCTCCACTCCAGCCTCCAGGTCATGCTCTCCCCTCCCTTCCTCTTTCCCGATGCTGAGCACTCCTGTCCGTCTGAACCCGACTCAGATCCGTGAGAGTCCAGAAGACGAGGAGACATCAGGGCTTTTGGAAAACACAGACACCTCGCTCCACATGGCTGAGGAGCATGGCACAGAGAACCCTCTCCTCACCTCTCTCCTCACACCTCATCCTCTGTCCCCTCTACCCCTGTCTCCTGTAGATCTGGACCTAGACGAGTCTCATGTCTGAAAGCCTCAAAACCTTTAAAAGCTTAATCAAAAAGCATCAGGGAAGGGTCAGTGAAAATTCAGCATTTGGCTATTCAAATGCCACAATACGCCATGACTCATGAGGGAACAGGAAAGTGGTAGTTCTATGTAAGTGACCACAAGAGTTTAAAATCTCACACTTTGAGATTTAAACAGGTTGCCAGATTGACACAGTCGATTCATTGTGCATTAGTCACCATTAGTAACCTTTAACTGCTTTAAAACTGTGTATTTTAACCCACAAAACAATTTTACGGGGGAAAAAAACGTCAAATCTGTTCACTATGTAGATTACTAAAGTATACCAAACAAAAGGTTACTGTAAATGTTAGTTGCTCTGGGGAAATTTAAACATTGACTACGTTTACATGGACAGCAGTAATGTAATTATTGAGCTTACTCTGAGTAAGATAATAATGTGATTAAGGTGTGTACATGAGTCGCTTTTAGAATACTCCTGTCATGTTCCCGTTTTACATGTTATAGAACATAATTAGATTTACAGCCCGCGTCATTACGTCACCGCACCACGCCGTCCGACGTTCCTCTAGAATTTCACGTATCGACATACAGTTCGTCTTCGTTATGGTACCGTATACAGTTTTGGGTGTTTTTATTTATTTATTTTACGAACGCTTTAAGTGCGGTTAATTATTTGTCATGCTGTACGTGCTAATAGACAACTGCTTGAAGCGGTGGGTGTGTCCCAAATCGCGTAGTTACCGTCTATATAGTAGCCGAGATACATGTATTTTTCCCCACTACAGGCCTATAGTAGGAAAGTATGCGATTTGGGACGCAGCCGAACTCTCTTGTTCGCCGTAAAACGGCCGTGTGTGATCGTGTCCTGTCGCAAAATGCGGTGAAAACTCCCACACGACGTTCATAATGTGATTAAGGTGTGTACACGTCTGTAATACACGTCCATAATGCGACTAAAACAGGAATACTCCACCTGTCTTAATACGATTATTGCTTACTTCCATTATGACCTTAATTAGATTAAGGTAAGTAAAAATAGCTGTTTACATGCTAGTTTCTTAATTAGAGTATGGTCTTAATAGGATTAAGAGTGGGTTATTGTTGTCCATGTAAACGCAGCTAGTGATGTATTCAAAAACTCAATTATATACCAGGGGGATTCAACTAAAATTAAAGGTCTGGATAAGCAGCTAATATGACTAAACGATGACAACAGTTTTGCTTAAACATTAATGATTAGTTTATGGCTATAAACAAAAAAGTGGTTTTGTTTTGTAGTGGTGTATCACGTTACTACTTTTAACTTTTGAATTCGCTGTATTTCAGGTGACCTAAACTACAGAGACGTTAAATCAGTTTGTGCAGTGCCCCTAAGGTCATTTATGAACTCCCATACATCTGACCTAGTAGAAATGTATTCTGTAGTTAAAACTGGTTACTCTGCACATCACTCAAACAAACTGGTTCTAAATAAACTGGCTTTAGATGAGTCTAGATATTCATAAAGCACTGTGAGTTAACATTAGAGCTTTAACCTCCAGAGAAAATCAATAAACAGGTTCAGTGTTCAGTTCTGGGGGGTATTCCAGTAAGCGGGTTTAGCAATGAACCGTTCTCAGTGGGGGATATAGTTCTCCGTTCCAAAAACTGTGATACTCATGATTACAACTGTTGATAATCAGATGATTGTCAAGAGTAATTTCTATCAACTACGAGCAGTCGCAAAACTGAAACCACGCCTCTCAAATCAAGCTATGGAAAAAGTCATCCATGTTTTAAGAAACAGTACTGTATAAGGAATTATCGTAATTCTACATAGAACTCAATAAGTCATCCCTCACCACCAATTAGTTCAGAATGCAGCAGTTAAACTGCTAACTGGCACCAAGAAAAAGGATCATATCACTCCGGTTTTAGCCTCTCTGCACTGTCCAGTACAGGATCCAATTTAAGGTCCATTTATTTGTTGTTAAAGCTCTTAACAGGATAGCCCTCTCCTACATCATGGACCTGCTCTCTCAGTACTCAGCTCCTAGGTCTTCAAGGTCTTCGGATCAGTCACTCCTGGCCGTCCTACGGCCAAGAGGTTGAGGCTAAAGTGTGACTGTGCCTTCGCGACCGCTGCGCCATGGCTATGAAATAGCCTACCCCTAGATATCAGGAACACCTCTTCAGTTACCATTTTTAAATCAAAATCTTTTCACACTTGCATTTTCATTTCTCCTGTTTATTTTTGTTTCTGTTATTGTTATTACTATTATTACTATTTCATGTCTTAGCATTCTTCTTTTTTTTTTTTTTTTTTAAACAATTAATTGTACCCTGTCTGTATTTTTAGTCTAAATTTTTTTTCTTATGTATTGTCCCCTCTGAATGTATTGGAATGCAAGGCCAATGGTTTTGTTTTTGCTATACACTGAAGACATTTGGGTTTGAGATCAAAAGAATATGAGATTATAGATCAGAATTTCAGCTTTCATTTCCTCATATTTACATCTAAATGTGTTGGCACTGACACTTAAGTGCACAGAAGTACAGGAACAGACAGTTAATTAAAATCAGTAACACTTCATATTGGGTTGCATGTTCATTGTTTGTAATAACTGCTTCAAGCTGGCGAAACACTGACCACCAAACTGTTGCATTCTTCTCTCTTTTTTTTTTGTGATGCTTTTCCAGACTTGTACTGCGGTTTCTTTCAGTTGTGGTTTGTTTTGGGGGTTTCTCCTTTCAGTCTCTTCTTCAGGAGATGAAACGCATGCCGACTTGGGATAAGGCTAGTCTAAAACCTTCCACATTTTTCCCCTGATGAAATCTTTTGTTGTGTTGGCAGAGTGTTTTGGGTCATTGTCTAGCTGCAAGAAGTTCCTCACAATTATACTGGATGCGTTTCTCTGTTAACTGACAGAATGTTTCTGTACACTTCTGAATTCATTGATTAGAGGTTCATCTTGGTTCTAAATCTTTTGTGGCTCATTTCTGTATTTCTTTGTGAATTCCAGTCTGAACTTCTGATTCGTACTGCTGATGAGTGGTTTGCATCTTGTGATCTAGCTTCTACATTTCTGACCTCAAAGTTTTCTTGGAAAGGAGGATTGTGATACATTCACTCCTGCCCTGTGGAGGTTATTGGTGATGTCTTCGCAGCTCTCACAATGTTTCTGTATCAGTTGCTGTCGTTTACCTTGGCAGACCGGTTTAATGTCTGGTTGTTAGTACACAAGTGGATTCTTTCTTTTCCAGGACATTCCAAATTGTTATATCAGCTATGCCCAATGCTTGTGCAGATGTTCTGATAGATCTTCTGTCTTTTCAAAATGGCTAGCTTTTCTCCCACAGACAGCTCTCTGGTCTTCACGTTGGTTCATCCTTTTTAACAACAAATTCAGCCATATCCGGCGAAACCCAGGGTTCAAACCAAGCGTAGACATTCAGAGCGAATAATTGTTTAGACAATCATTCTAACAGGGCACACCTGGGCAACAAGAAACACATGATCCATATACGTATAGTCCAATCCATAAGAAGTCACATGTTCCATACGTATATATTTTGTATTACTTGAAATATGGGTGGATTCAAACAAAAAGTTGTTTAACACATCTACATATGAATATCAGGAAATGAAAGCTGAACTTCTGATCTATCATCTCATATTCAACTTTTGATCTGAAACCTGAATGTCTTCAGTGTATAGCAAAAACAACTGAACCTTGCTGTTCCAATACTTTGAGAGGACTGTATGTACACTTTGGGCGACTATTGTTGTTTTAAATGTGCGTTATACATACAGCTAACTTACTTAAATTATTTTAAGTGGACATGCAAAAGTGCACATGCAAACATGTGCTAACACAAGACAGTACAGTAACTACAGAAACAGGAACAACAGGCACAGTAAGTGACAGATTTATGCCAATTAGATATTCTATTATTCACTAATTGATATTTCCCTGAACAATATCATTAAATTAATTTAGTCTTATATTTATTGCATGCATTTAGACTCCATTTTATAGACCTTGGGACAAGGCTAAACTAGAGTAAAAAATCTACAGTAACACTTTCCTCTCTGAAGCACCTTCATCCTGAAATGAACATGCACAACAGAGAATGCGGTCTACTTAAATCTAATCACCAAAAATATGGTTCAAAATGATACACAGACGTGTGAGGTTGTCGGTGACTGTCGAGGGATGATGCTTGGATTTTACCCAGGTAGAAGATAACGTTCTGGTTGTTGTCTGGGTGGGGCGGCTGTGGATCAGGTGGTAGAGCAGGTCGTCCACTAATCGTAGGGTTGGCGGTTCGATTCCCGGCCCACGTGACTCCACATGCAGAAGTGTCCGTGGGCAAGACACTGAACCACAAGTTGCTCCCGATGGCAAGTTAGCGCCTTGCATGGCAGCTCTGCTACCATTGGTGTGTGAGTGTGTGTGTGAATGGGTGAATGAGACACAGTAGATAAAAGCGCTATATAAGTGCGGTGCAGACCATTTGCCTACTAGGGATCTAAAATCAGCACCCCTTCAGTTCAACTACGATTAGATTAAATATGTTGATTATGATGTTGATATGCCAATACTTTATATACACTGCCTGGCCAAAAAACGGCCACTGTTTGGCTTTAAATAAGGAAATACTTAAGAGCCTAGGATTGGATCTTTATTGCAGTGATTCATATGTTTCAGCTGGCAGCAATTCTTTTAACCCTAACAGATGCAGTGTGTAGCTTCTCATTACTTAAACAACCGTGTCGGAAGACGTATCCCATGGTCGTGGAAAAGATGTGCGTATGTTTCAGAAGGGGCAAATTATTGGCCTGCATCAAGCAAAGAAAACAACTAAGGAGACTCCTGGAATTGAGAACTGTTAAGAACTGTCTAATGCATTATTAAAACCTGGAAGGAGAGCGGTGAACTGTCAACTCTGAGGACGAAAAATGTTCAGAATCTTGAGCGATTGCGATCGGAGCTCTCGAAGACACTTTCACATTGTAAATAATCTACATGGCTATGTTTAATGGTGAAACTAAGAGTATTACGACATGCACGATGCGACGAGAACTTACAGGATTGGGACTAAACAGCTGTGTTGCCTAAACAGTTTGAGGCTAATCAGATAAAAACGACTTCATTTTGCTAGGGAGCATAAAGATTGGACTGTGGAGCGATGGAAAAAGGTCATGTGGTCTGATGAGTCCAGATTTACCCAATTCCAAAGTGATGGGTGCATGAGGGTAAGAAGGGAAGCAGATGAAGCGATGCACCAATCATGCACAGTGCATACCGTACAAGCCTCTGGAGGACTTGTTATGATCTGGGGTTGCTTCAATCGGTCAGATCTCGGCTAAGCGATGTTATGCAGCAATAAAATGAAGTGAGCCGAGTACCTGAATGTACTGAATGACCAGGTTAACTCACAGCACGGGCATATTCCAGGACAATGCCAAGATTAATCAGGCTCAAATTGTGAAAGAGTGGTTCAGGGAGCATGAGGAATCATTAATTGGCCACCACAGAGTCCTGACCTTAACCCCATTCAAAGTCTTTGGGAAGTGCTGGAGAAAACGTTACAGAGTGGTTAGACTCTCCCGTGCTCTATACAAGAGCTCAGCCAAAAATGAACGCAACTCTGGATGGAACTAGATGTTGTCACGGTGCACAAGGTTGTGTGTCCTGCGAGGACAGTTGACTCTGATAACAAAATCCAAATTTAAAGCATACCCACTGCTCTATGACTCTGCCAGCTCCTCTGCTTGTGTGAGCAGTTGGGCTGGATTTTAGGGGCGTCAGCCTTCTTGATATTGGCTACAAAGTGAAAATAAGTCTGAAATTAGTTTCCAATGAAGGAAATGTTGTAGCTATAAGCAAAAAAAATATCTTTACACATCTTTGGCTTAATTGAATCTCATGTTCTAACGTGTTGGTAAATCCTTTTATCATCAATCATTGAATTGATCTAAATACTATTTTGGAAACCCAGACATCCCAAACCATTAAATTCAGGCACAGTAATACTAATGAACTACTGAACATTAGTGTTTCATTTCCATTAGACATTTACACAGTCCACATATTCAGACTTCAGTATTTTATATTTCAGCTGTGAAAAATATTTTTCGTCTCATACACGCTGTATAAATCCTTTATCAGAATGCCACCAATGAGGGGAGTTTTATGTTCACTGTGAACATACTCGGAGCTGATAAACCTCGAGCATTAAAATTCTTACCTGCCAAATGTACATAGTTCACACTGGCTTTACTCAGGTTAACTTAGGCTTTGTTAAACCTGCTTTCTGGAATACACTCCCCGGATCATCATCATCCTCATTATCAAAGGTAATATTATCTAACCTAAATATTTCCATGTGCACATTATATGTGATGTAGATTCAATTTAGCATTATTTAAAAAAAAAAAAAAATTGTGCATTATAAAAAATATTTATTTTGACTAATAATCAAATATATTTGCAATAACACTAAATAGATATTTTCAATCATGAGTAGTTTTCCAGACCTCATACACACGTTAAGCAAGTGTCTATCCGAGCTTAAGTGAAAGAATTAGTATTACTTTAGGATCATCAGTTATGTGAGATACGTTTTTCTATTAAACACATGCAATTTATTTCACATTTTGTTTACTGACATAAACTGGTCTTATTCTACCAGCAGGTTCTGTACAAGCCCGAAAAAGGTCCATCGTGATGTAGATATACAGTATATAATAAAACGGCTATAATCAGACAATGCAACAAACTGTAGTAGCTTAAGCTAACGAGGTGCCTGTGAAGAAAGAGACGGTCACTGTTTGTCAGTGTCAGTGAGTGCAAATATGCAGTGTTTTATGTGTCTACCGTTTTTCCTGTCAGTAAACTTGTTGCTAACTATTGAGCTTGTGCAATAATAAAAATATATACTCCAACCATTAAAGAGAACTGATGTTTTTCTTTCAGAAACAATGCTGAGACACAGGAATACTAACAATTTTCAATGTGTCGTTCATGTTTGATAATAAATTAGAGAATAAGTAAGTTCCCCGGACAAAAAAAAAAAATAAAAAATAAAAAATGACACAGCCACACCAATCCACAACAGTAAACACATTGCTGCACAGTTCTCGCACCTGGACTAACGTAATTTCGCGTAAAATTGGATCACCAGTTATTGGCTAGACGTGGTCAGTGGTGCTTCATTTCCAAGCAGCCAAGTCCTGGTTCTTTATACTTATCAAACATATTTTTAGCCAGATTACACAGATTTGGTCACATTGGACAGGAAACACAGTCTACCCAACAACTGACAATGCAGTTTTATCCTACATTAAAATTGTATTTGTCCAGATGTGCAACCTATTAACATTGTACGGTAATGTGCTACCATTGGTGGATATAACTTTTTATCCAGAGAGCTTAGTAAAGATGTTGAAAGAAGCATAAAGAGTGCAGGCTCTGGTTGAACTGTTAGCTTACTTACCGAATAATTTCAACAACAACAACAACAACAACGAGAGATACAAAACTGGGTAAGATTTATTAGTAGAAAGCAGATAATTTTTAGACACCAATATGGCTCAACTCGTGTTGTATTGTTTAGACATGAACGTCTCAAGGAGCTTGAACAGCCGGTCCTCCCTTGCAGCAGCTTCTCTATCCCTCCGCTCCTCCCTTTCTCTGTACTCCTTCTCTCTCCTCTCCTCTCTGGCTTGCAGCTCCCTCTCCCAACGCTCCTGTCGGGAAAGAAGATCCTGCTCCCTCCTCTTCTCTCGCTCGAGAGCCTGCCTCTCTCTTTCCTCTTCTCGTTCAGCCGCCCGTCTCTCCCTCTCTTCTTCTCTGTCGGCTGCCCGCCTCTCCCTCTCCTCCTCCCTCTCTGCAGCACGCCTCTCGCGCTCCTCCTGCCTTCTCTCAAGCTCCTGCAGGGCAGCTAGCCAGTACTGCTCCTTCCTCTTCTTGGCAGGGGGGGCATCCTGTCCAGACGATGGCACAGGGAAATGGCTGGACGAGCTGGACAAGTTGGATAGGTTGGACAGATTGGATAGAAGCGAGTGAGCCACAGTGAGCTCACCACTCAGAGCCTGATCCATCACGGTGTACCACTTCCATGGAGTCACTAGCGGGTCACCTCCCATCATACTGAGGCTCTTGATATCCTGCAGAAAAGCAAGCAATGAATTATGGGTTTCAGAGCAATCACAGGCAAATAACCATATATAAAAGGTATGCCTATCTATAAAAAGCCCGTCAACCTTAGCAGTTAAAATGTGGTATCCACATCACTGTTTTAGAGCACTGCATTAATAAGTATTAAAGATTTATTAGTCACAAAGCGTTTACCCTTTATGGGAGTTTGTAAGCAAGTGGGAAACGTATCAGTAAGAAGTCAATAACTTCTCAATAATGTCAACTTGAATCTAGTGACAATGTTAATAAATGTGTGCGAGTTGAAAGTGCAAAATATAAAGCACATTTAAATGATGAGCCGACTATTGGAATATGTTCTTAAAATAAATGTGTAGTGAGAGGGATTTTTGGGGTTGGATATTAAAACGCACCTATTATGGTTTTGAAACGTGCCTAATGTTGTTTTAAAGGTCTCATACAATAGATTTACATGCATCAAATCAAAAAACCCTTTAATGTGCTCATAATTTAAATTGCAGCGTTACCTTTTTTCCACCCAGTGTCACAAACGACTCATTAAATGATCCATTCTAAAGGATTCATTCTAAACTCCTTTCAGAGAGCATACTCTGCTCTGATTGGTCAGATGTCCCAGTCTGTTGTGATTGGTCTACCGCTGTCAGTGATGACCAGAGGTGGGACTTTTTATTACAAACCTATGTAAGTTAGTACAGGAAATAAAGTCTGGAATCACTAATGACTCATTTCAGCTGTTCAGAATCAGTTCCTTCTTTTGGGAGTCAATAACGCCGTTTGTCATGCGCTTTGATTTAGAAACTTTGCAGACATTTTTACATTCACAAACAGCTCAATAACACGCCACATGAATAGGTAATATTTGAAAAACCATAAGGTTTATGAAAAGTTGATCTAGAAAGCTGGCCTGTAACCTCCACTTAATATGAGCTTGGGCCAACGTGTGTTCTACTGATGAGAAATGAACATATGAGTGAGCTTAACTGTGTGTTAAAGAACAGTATCAATGAATAAGTGCCTTCTAACATCAATGCACTGTATGGGGTGGCAATCAATCAAAATCAGAATCAGTGTTGCCCCCGTTTGGCCAAGAAGTTTCAACAAGCAGACTTTATATAATGTGTTATATATATATATATATATATATAAACCTTTTTAAATAAATGACTGCCCTCCATCTGCAATACAAAGCAATGGCTAGCTATAATTCTCAACCTTGGGTTTGCATGAGATGCAGATGGGGTATTATCACATTATCAACTGGTATCTATAATCTAGTTCTAAAACAGGAATAAACAATATTCATAAAACTAGGGATGCACCGAAATGAAAATTCTTGGCCAAAGCCGAATATAATGAAAAACTTGGACGAAGGCCGAATACCGAACACGTTTTTCCATTTTTTTCACCATTGCATAAATTAAATCGTCAAAATGTGCTTTTTACTGTTTTGTCTTGCTTTTCAAAGAAAAAAAGTCAATTACAAAAACTACAATTTCAAAATATTTATTTAACACTGAACATTTTTTAAAATTCCAGCAGGCATCGGCTACCAACAAGGCACAATATAACTTTAAATAAATAAATGAGTAAAATAAAAATATTTCGATGTGGTCATCTTTGAGCCCCTTGAATAGCCGATGTTAGGCCTATAACTGACTGCTGAAAGAATGGAACACTCTGTAGACTACAACTAAAAGTGCATTATAAAGTGCATTGACAAGAGTGCAGGAAATGGTTCTATTCGGTTATACACGGCTGATGATATTGGGGATATACACCGCTCGCGTCCCTGTACACCTTGCCGAGTATTAGAGTAGATATAGTATAGTTAGATACGTTGTTAATGTTATGTTCCTTGATAGATTTAGTTAGTTTAAACTATAGATTAGTTCATTTAGTCCCCGCTGGTTTTTCCGCTCCCAGTCCATAGTACTAGTTCATGTTTCTTGTTTTGTGTTGTGACCCTGTTTTCTGTGACCGCGACTCTGATTCCTGCTTTTCCCCGTTTACGCCTGTTTGCCGATCGCCCGACCCTTTGCCTGTCTTGACTACGTTTTTTGGATTACGATTTGGATTTGTCTGCCTGCCCTTAAATAAATACGTCTTTACCTGCTTCCGTACTCTACTCCCTTACTACTCGTGACGTGACAGAATACTCCGGAAAAAAAAACAACAAACGCACGTGTCCACAGTAAACAATGTCATGGTTGTCAACATCCAAAGAGCACGTAGCTCGTGTCATCTCTCCAAGCGCGCTGCCGGAAGTGGAGGTCGTGAAATTCGCGCGTCTCACTCTGGTTGCTAGGCTATTTGGTCACGTCATCAAACACGTCATTGTTCGGTCAAATTTATTCGGCCTTTTCACTTACCGAACATTCGGTGCATCCCTACATAATACTTACAAATGAGTGCATGTCCATAATCCAAACAGCACATGGGCTATACTTTGCATTTTGATTATTTCAGGTTTTATAAATGAAGTTCAAAACAAACTTGATGCAATCATACACAGTGATAATTAAGGTTTTATAATAATGTCCGTGATCATTTGTGGCCTTTAAAATCTGCCCACTAGCCAAAGAGTCTTAAGGCTGCCTTCAGAGCAACCTGTTTATATGAGTGTGGTCTAGACCAGGGGTTCCCAAACTTTTCCAGGGCAAGGCCCCCCCAAATGTCATTAACATTTGACCGAGGCCCCCCTTTTGCAAGATGTCTTTAAAACACATTAAAAATACAGATTCTGAATATATCCCCCCTTTTTTTTTTATTAATAATTACAGCTTAACATTACATTAGGAATTGATTGTGAGTGTGTGGTTGTCAGAGTGAGAATTTATTTTTCACACCAAATTGTTAAGGCCCCCCGGGCGCCCCCTGGCGGCCCCCACTTTGAAAACCACTGGTCTAGGGGGTGTTGCATTGTTTTGCATGACTTGTCTCTGACAACATCAGTAGCTTATCTACTCCACTGCAGACTGATGTAGAACACATGAGGCAAATCACACAATAAAGCAGACTGAACTGTAAATGCTGACTTGGTTGCCATTACCTTATATTTCTGTCTCAAGTTCTCCCACTTCTTTTTCACCCATGCTGGCGTCACTTTCCCGTCCAGCCGCTTCTCCTTCACAAACAGCCTGCAGAATGAGACTTGTTTAATATTTACAGAAGAACACACAAGGCATTAGGAGGCGATGAAGTGTCCCTGTGTCACTCACTCGAAAGCTCGCAGGGCGGTGTTCTTCTTCCCCGTGAACAAGCTGTTATTACTGACGCGCCACACAATCAGCTCTGCTGTGTTCGCATCGGTCCCTAAATAAACACCGCACACATTTACACACTTCTTTTCCCCGCTCCGTGAAGTAACATTAAAGCTGAACTTCCTAGTCATGCACTGGATCTACATGACTAAACCAGCCGTGAATCCAAGCTTGCAAATATGGCGCAGTACTTTTTTTTTGTGTCAGCTGCGTGTTTTCATTACTTCAGTAAGCCATTACAGCTCATCGCGGAAGCAGTAAACATCAAAGCCGTACATTCCTAAACAATGTTTACAACAGAACCATGAATAGGAGAAAAAACAAACAACTTACATTTAAAGGCTGTAAAGGACCCGACCTCTAATGTTAGGCCTACTGTACTCTCCATTTTATTGTTGTTTTGTTGCTGTTTTCTTCGCGTTCCTCTTCATTCAGTAGAAAGTCCGAGTGCGCTGTCGCCCCCTGTCGGGAAAGCGGTGTCATGCAAAAGACGCCCAAAAAAGCCCAAGTAGGCCTGGCTGCAGCCTGCAGGGGATGAATTTCTAGTGCCGTGTAGTGATGGAAAGTTCGGATCATTTCACTGACTCGGTTCTTTGAATCTCGTTCAGCAAAATGAAGGAATCTTTTTTGCAAGTCATTTCGTTCATTTCAGCAGAATATAATTAAAATGTTACATGTTAATTTCCCCGACACTTCGAGTACTTAATAAACTATCAAATAAACTATAGGTTAATACAGACAAGGCTGAATTATGAGAAACAGAAATGATTCATTAATAGTTTAGCTTTAGGTCTTCAGGCTATGCAGTCTGTTAGTTCATGTCACCTCACATCCCGATCCGAGTCCTTTCTTTTCTCACGTCACATTTGTCACGTCTGTTCCCCGGAAACAGAAATGATTAGTTCACGACTCGAACCCGAAGACGCGAGAGATGAACTAATCATTTCTGTTTCTGGTACATAACCTATGGGGATGTTACAGCGCATGCGCGGACAGAAATGAACGAATCACTCTCTGAGACAACTCGTTGTTCCCGAGTCATATTAAAGATTCGTTCAAAATTAACGAATCGTTCATGAACGACACATCACTAGTACCGTCGAAAAAGCGAGTTGCAACCTCAAGAGAACTTGAGAGTGGACCAACTGGACCAACATCACTTAAGTATTTGGATGACATTTAATTTGACATTATCTTAGGATAGCACCTTTCTCTCTCTCTTTCTTAGGAGGTGATAGAGAGATCTAAAGCAAGAGATATCCCTATAGTCACTGGTGCAGTAAATCTCAAGTTCCAGCTGTTGAACAGATGGGATATTCTTCCACTTTTTTTTTTATTTAATGTATAATACAACATAACCACACGCACTCAATGGCGTAGGTTTGATTTGCCAGAGCCATATCTCCCTGCAGTTCTCATCTGGTTTCCTACTGAAGCTAAACTAAGCCAGTACACCTGCGTGAAAGTGGCCCCTCTACCAACGCAAAACGTCAGCAGGTAGCCAGTACCTGGATGGAGACCTCCTGGGGAAAACTAAAATTGCTGCTGGAAGTGGTATTAGTGAGACCAGCAGGGGGCGCTCACCCTGTAGTCTGTGTTGGTCCCATGCCCCAGTATAGTGACTGGGACACTATACTATAAAACAAAAAACAGCACCGTCTTTCGGATGAGACGGTAAATTGAAGTCCTCTCCCTGTGGTCATTAAAAATTCCAGGACACTTATCATAAAAGAGTAGGGGTGTCCTGGTGAAATTCCCCATTGGCCCTTCTCTATCATGGCCCCCTAATAATCCCCATCTCTGAATTGGCTACATCACCCTCTCCTCTCCACTAATAGCTGGTGTGTTCTGGTGCACTATGGCTGCCCTCGCATCATCCAGGTGAATGCTGCACACTAGTGCATCCCCCCCCCCCCCACACACACACACACACACTGTGTATAGCGCTATGTGTCTAGAAAAGTGCTATATAAATCTAACTGTATGTAACATTTTTCTTGGTGCTCTTGTTGTCCAAAGAATCCTTGTCCCGTCGTGAACCTTTCCAGCAAATAAACGAATAGTGTATACACAGATCAGTGTGTGCCTCCACTTTCTACCTGTTTAAAGCACATCCTCTTTTCAATCCGACAAAAACGCACTCATATTTGTTTACCGCTGCTGTGCGCCACTTTCCAGTCCAGCAGGTGGCGGTATGCGCATCACATAGAAGTGGAAAAAAATCCACATTAGAAGAAGACTGAAGCGGAAGTAGCTGCTGAAAGAAATTGTGTAGTCACTGTGTGACCGGTCTCCAATCAAGCTTTTAATAAATTAAATAATTCCTAGCTTTGGTTGTTTTCTTCGTTACCGGCACCATGGTAAGACGTTCTGCAAAAAGCCGCTGCCTTTTTGTGCTGAACATGAACATCTTTAAAGCTAGCCAAAGCTAGCGAGTAGCTTAGATTGCTATATCATGCTCGCATTTCATATCCGAAACTAAAGACGCTTCAAAAAGCTTCTGTCGATTTAGTTGTAGGAGATGTGACTGACCGGGCTGTTTTTCTTATTGTAGTTGTAACCCGCTCTATATTTTAGCTAGCTAGCTAGCTAGCTAAACTTTATTAATTCCGCTAAGCTAAGCTAACATCCAGCTAACTAAAGAGAAAATAAAAGTATCGGACTGCTACTACTGTTAGCATCACTAGCTAGCAGGGTCTCAGCGCTTAATGGAGCTGTTCATTATACTGCCTAATGGAAATACCTGTTTGAAAGATAAATATATTCTGTCGTTAGCATTCTCTTCTATTAAAAAAAGACGCGATTTTTTTTTAAAGGGTGCCAATACTTTTAGAGTAGTTAAAGCTTTGTTTCCAGTGATTCTAGTGCAAATTTCATATATGTACAGTTTCCCTTGAGGGAAGCAGATATCACACTACTTGAACAAGGTTTTCACTAAAAGTTGTTTTTTTTTGTTTGTTTTGGTTTTGAATCAGTCTTGATGAAGGATGTGGACATTACTGAATAAAAAGAGGGAAAACGTTTAACCATACAATGTTTCTCTTGTATTATATACATATTCAAATGTACACCCTTTTGTAGTGTGTTAGAAATAAAAGCAGCAGAAGTATAGCCTTTAGCATTGCACGGTGAAATCCAGACAAACCTCAGGCACTTGGTAGTATGTTGAAGTACGTTATACTTCTGGACTGAATTCGAGAACTGATTAAGGATTTGCAAGATTAAGATTTTTATTTAAAATAAACTATTAAATATGTGTAGTCTTTACCGTCTTTTCTAATTGGTTGTAACCCTGGTCTTGTTTTTACAGTCTATAATGTCCTATAACGGAGGGGCTGTCATGGCCATGCGTGGGAAGGACTGCGTGGCGATTGCATCTGATCGGCGGTTTGGTATCCAAGCCCAGATGGTCACCACAGACTTTCAAAAAATCTTCCCCATGGGTGACAGACTCTACATTGGCTTGGCAGGACTGGCCACAGATGTGCAGACCGTGTAAGTACAGCACAAGCCCCTTCCTTCATTTGCTTTAAGGTTGTTGTTTTTCCATTATTATTTATTTATTTTTACTTTATAGGAGATCAAATTGACATTAAAGCAGGTAACAGTATCACCTCAGTTCTCAGCTGAAAGAACAGCAGTGCTTTTGATTCTGTTTGGAACTGGTCCTGATTACCTGATTAAAATGTACACATTTTCAATAGTTGATCATGTAAAACCCTTATCAACCCAGCGACACATTTAAAAGTATTTAGACATTTTGTCCTTTTTCCTGTGGGTGGTTTTGTGTATGATTGATTTTGAAAACATTTGGATTGGTTGGATTTATAGGACAGCTTGCACCAGTGCTTTATGTCAATAAAATATACATTACGCCGTAATTATTCATGATTTGTGAAAACGCCTTCTTTTATCCGTCTTGCCAGATCGCAACGGCTCAAATTCCGTCTCAACCTGTACGAGCTGAAAGAGGGTCGTCAGATCAAGCCGAAAACCTTCATGAGCATGGTGTCCAACCTGCTGTATGAGAGAAGGTAAGTGCAGTGCCATGGTTACGCTTTATGTGGGGAGCAAAAATTAAATCTTGATTTTCCTACGTTAGCCTTTAGAAGCTGACAGCGCTGTTCCCTTCTTGTTTTCAGTGACCTAAAACACAAATCAGAATCGGGGATCTTAATAAACTCGTAATAACTTTAGCTTTTTCATGTGTAGTCCATGTTTGGGGAAAAAGCCTAAATATTCAGCATTATCTCCGAAACGCACGTCTTGTCAGCGATCTGATATTTTCAAAGCAAAAAGAACAAAAGAGAGTTTGTCATAGCTGTTTCTGAGCAAGAATAATGCCATAATTGTTGAAGCATATTCATCAAAAAGCTCAGAAAAAAGAAGGCATCTGTTTATTAACATCAGTGTAGTTTTCAGATCCGTTTTTGAAATGATTCTGTGCAGAAAGAAGCGTTACTTTGGGTGACGTGACGAGGCCTTCAAAAATAATGAGATTCGATGTTTTTAAGTTTCAGGCTTGTTGCCATATTGAGCAGTAAACAGTAAAGCAAACAATAAAACTTTTACATTTATTCATTTAGCAGATGCTTTTATCCAAAGCGACTTACAAATGAGGAAATACAACAGACATTAAACAGAATAATAACTTGCTTAGCTTAGATACGTCAAATCAAGGTCCAGCTTTAGGCACGCAATCAGAGGAGAGAGAGACTCGTCTAGTAATGTATAAGAAAACAAACAGGGGAGTGTTTTCAAAAAGCTGTGAAAGCACTCCATATCAACATTTGAGAGCAGACTTGAAAAAGATGCATTTTTCTGTGGTTTAGTGTGGATGAAAAGGCAAAGCAGTTTAGAAGAGATAAAAGCTTCCCTCTGAAGGTGGCACCCTTCACTGTGAGAACTCTGACGGGTCGTCCTCTGTAGGAGTCAAAAATAACGCCCATTTAGAAACCCGCTTGAATGTCCTTACATGAAGCTGAAGACAGTGTTTTATCATCACACACGGACCATTTCTAGGTTAGCCCACATCTTTCCATGGAGATTTTTTCCATTCAGCATAAAAACAGCTGGAGCAAAGTCTCCATCATAGGACACTGACGGGCCACTTGAAGTAAATGATTTTCATCACTTCTATTTGGAACGACCCTACAAGTGAAGGGGGTCGTGAGTGGTCCCCTTCTGCAAACTGATATAACATACTAATTTATACTGTTTCTATCTACAATTTTAGTTGATTGTTTTTAACAAATGAAAGCCCTGATCAAAAGTACAAAGTATGACTTACTGACCAACAATGTGGTAATAATCATTAAAGGAGATGATGATAATAATAACATATGCTGCACTAATCCTGTATTCTTTTTCACTAGTAAGCAATATCATCAAAATTTTGGTATCTTTAGTCTACAGACATTAACCATCCTTGAAAAAAGGAAAATTTTTGAATGATTATAATTTAACAATGGACAAAAAGTTTGCAGTATTTTATTCAAATTGCTCTAATAGTGTTAATAATTATGTATAAAATTAAGATATGTCTAAGTAGCTTAGGATGTCCTACATTATTTGTATCGCTGCCTGTTGGAGTTACAAAACGAAAACTTTAGAAAGGAACATTGTGTAAAGGCCTCTAAGGGTTTTTGCCAAATAAGCAACAAGGGGATTCGATTTTTTTCTTTCCGTTAAGCCGGGCAAAGGCATTTAGCTGTGGAAATAGTTTGTTTGTACTCCCTGAAGAAACCTTTGTAGCACTCTAGACAAATGCGTTTAATATGAACTCTACACAAAGCCTCCTGGATCTCCTTTCTTAGGTTTGGGCCATACTACATTGAGCCTGTGATTGCTGGTCTGGACCCAAAAACCTTTGAGCCTTTCATCTGTTCCTTGGACCTGATTGGCTGCCCCATGATAACCGAAGATTTTGTGGTCAGTGGCACTTGTGCCGAGCAGATGTACGGCATGTGTGAATCATTATGGGAGCCTGACATGGTGAGTGGAGCACAATAAGGTGCATAAGAGATTTTCTGCTAATATTGTGTATATAATCAAAGCTACTGTGCGCGCGCGCGCACACACACACACATGTATAAAATTTTGGTTTTTTAATTGGGGGGAAAAACACACTAAAACACGACGTCCAGAGCTGACGCGAGTCATCCTGAAAAGGCTGTGAAATATCACCTATGCATACATCATATGCTAGCTCTGATACGTTGCATGTTATGCTCCAGCTTTAGGCACAGAAGAAGTCTGGTGACGGGCAAGAGCTGGCAACCAATAAAAAGAGAGCATGTCCAGTCTAATACTATTATAAAGCTAACAAGGGAGTGAGAGAGTCCAAAAATGCTGTAATAAAACAAAAACAGAGTACAAAACTCTTAAGCCACTATGAATTAGGATGTCTGCTAAACGCTGTAAATATAACAAGTGTCAGAGTGAGCAAGGGAAAGGATTCAGGACTAATCCAGGATTTGTCCTGGTCAAATGAACGTCAACTGATTTATCCACATTGTGGAGTTTAAGCTGTTTTAGCCAGAGAACTCATGATAGCCATCTTAGTGGCTGCTTGAGTTCGTGTGCATTTGTTAAATTGCAACGTCTGCTTGCTAACCCAGGTCAGGTAGTGGCTAATGGGGGGTTTTTATTGTGTTTTTCTGTACTCATTTAATTTCAAACTCTGTTCATTTTTATGTTCGTAAGGCATCTGAGGCTTCTGCTCACCTTTAATGTTCCTTTTTCATTCACAGACCCGTGAAAAAGTTTTTGCGCTCATGTATATGTGAATACTGACTGGGCTGCATTGCAAACCACATTCTATCCTTCAAACATTTTAGGGAAAAATAAGTTACAATAACCTTGTTGCATAATTGTGCACACCCTTTTATAATTGTGCATGTGGCTGCGTTAAGAATGAACCAATCACATTCAATCTCATGTTCAAAATGAATTATCATACAACTGTCATCAATGAAATTATCCTGATTAACAGGATGTCCCTCCAACGACAGGCTTATAAAAGTACAAGACAAAAAAATGACCAGGGAAGCTGTCAAGAGACCTACAGAAACAGTAAAGGAACTGCGGGAATGTTTAACAAGTACTGATTACACTCTGCATGTGAAAACAATGTCTCATATTCTTCACATCTGTGGGCTATGTGGTAGGGTGGCATGACAAATGCCCTTTCTCAGAAAAAAAAACCCATCCTAACTCAACTAAATCACCTCAAACCATGTGGCAAAATGTGTTATGGTCTGAAGAAGCCAATTCCAAAAAGTATATTAATCCTTTAAATCCAAAAAGTAGGTTTGATGCAAAAAAAAAAAAAGAATGCCATGCTCACGGTGAAGCATGGTGTTGGCAGCGTTATGCTTTAGAACTGAGGCTTTTATCAAGGTGGAAGGGAATCATGAATAGCTACAAATACCTGTCGATTTAATGCAAAACCGTCACCTTTTAGCATGACAATGACCCAAAGCATATATCCAAATCATCAAATTTTTTAATTTTATTTATTTTCTTTTTTTAAACCTAGCCAAAGCCCAGAGCTGAATCCAACTATAAATCTGCAGGGTGACCTAAGCAGACTTTGCATAGAGATGCCCTTACAATTTGATGGATCTAGATCCATCTTTGCAAGAAAGTATGGGGAAAAGGGGTGTGCACACTTGTGCAACTAGGTTATTGAATTTTTTTTTTTTTTTTTTTTTTTTTTTTCCTAAAATCTTTCTGGTTGTGTTTCACTTAATTTTATTACGTTGTAATTTCACATTGAGGATGGCAAAAGTTCTGACATGATTGATCTTTTTTCATTTGGTTTAACTTTTGTGTAAAAAGAAACATCAAAAACCTGCCATTTTAACAGGGGTGTGTAGACTTTTTATAGTCACTGTAGTTTCTTAGTACACCAGTAGTGTCCATGCTGTTGAGGTGCATACAGACACAAGTTGTTGTGAATTATTCTGGGACACAGATACGACTTGTTACTGAACCCTTATTACTTGGCACTTGTAATAAAGCTATGTGGTAGACTGTAGCACAATGCAACATATTATGAAATGTTCTTCTGCAAGCAGCTGGCATTAGCATTTTTTTCTGTTAGACTTGGTGAAATTCCAGCATCTTCGCTTTGAAGCTTTGAATGGTTTTTTTTTTTTTTTTTTTTTTATGTTGTGTGTTTTGATCTGCTATTCCTTATTGTTTTCAGGGTCCAGAGGATCTGTTTGAGACTATTTCACAGGCAATGCTGAATGCAGTTGATAGAGATGCTGTTTCTGGCATGGGAGTTATAGTGCATGTCATGTAAGTATACAACCACTCATGTTACATTTCTGAAACAGGAACTTAAGCTGTGATGGCTGAGGATTTTTGATGTAGTAGACGGACTGAGGCGGGAACCAGCCATCCACATTTGCGCATGGATAAAGTAGCACCATTGAGTGGTGGAGATATTTGTTTTCGGGCGTCCATCTGTCCGTCCAGCCATCTTGAGATTCTCATTAGTACAATATCTCAAGAATGCATGCTTGAACGCTTGTAGGATTTATAAGCAGTTATCATTGTAACCAGTAAATGAACTTTTAGATTTTGTAATTGATCCAAACGGGGTCAAGGTCAAGTACCTGAAATAGTTTTTCTTCAATAACTTCCCTCCTGTTGGTCACGCAGAGATCTCATTGGTACAGTATCTCAAGAACAAGTAGTGGGATTTTATCTGGAATTATCAGTATTATGGAATTACAATAATCAGATGAATAGATTAGAATTTGGAGATGATCCTAAACAGGTTCGAGGTAACTGCAAGGTCAAATATCCGAAATAGTTTTTCTTCAAGTGCTTCCTTCATGTTCGAAGTATTTTTTTAAGTGTATTTTTATATTTCTGGCATTCACATTAGTAACAAGAAGGGCCAGACTTGTTGATAGCAGAGGCATCCTCCATCGATACCAGTGGCATCTAGTTTGACTTGTTATTATTTGTTCTGCCTGTATTAGTAGTATTTACTCCACGTTTCAGGCAATTGGTCAGTTTTGTGAACTGGCCAGTAAATCTATTTGACAGTCCACCATGTTGCAAAACTCCAGACTGCAGGGTTTAGTGCTTCCCTGCTTTTACCAGTGCTATGCCCATTAGCTGATTTCTTGAATTAGGTGTTTTAACCGTTTATAATGTGATATATCGCTATACTGAAAATATACTGTTATATACTGAAAATATACTGTTATATACTGAAAAACCTTTCCATGCAACATTAGCGTTTTTAATATCTTGCCTCTGTCAGGATTTGAAGCGTATGTTTTCACAATTAAAGTATTTTCTGTTTTGATTGTACTATATTTGTGTTTATTTCATTTTATCATTAAATTAAGAACAGCTTTAAAATAAGTGAGCTATATAGAAGTTAGTCGTTTATGATTTGCAATTGTGTTCGTTTTTCTGATTCACAGTGAGAAAGATAAGATAACTACACGGACCCTGAAGGCCAGAATGGACTAGAAACACCAATGCCACTGCTTTTCCCTCCTCAGAATACTCTTTTTTTGTATGTAATAGAGAAAAACATTTTGGATCCATTTCTTCTTTGAGATGTGGTGTTCAATAAATTGATCTACCATTTGATTTTGTGTGCTCGTCCTCTTTTTGTGTTCGGTAAAGATGGTGAAAATACAAACACAACATAGAAATATTATAGGTTAAGTTGTAAAAGGTCACTGAGCATGCTAGGCTAGCAATAAATAGATAAAATCTTTACTTGACTATTTCTTTCCTCCACAGTAATAACATGCATTGGATTGGCTAGATGCTTATCAACCACTATAAAGATTCTTTAGAAAATTATTAAATAAAGCCCTGGTGAAGTATGAAATAAATATTTCGATACAAGATTACATAGCACTCCATAGAACTACTATTTATATACAAAATAACATACACTCTGTGGAACTGCTTTATTTCAGGCTGCTTTCAGTTAAAATTATAAAAAATAATTCTGAAAAAAAAAATCACTTGATCTACAATCACCAAACTTCTATTTTCTAGCACTAAAGCAATACAAGGAATCACGTAAAAGTGACTGTGCAGTCCAAGGACAAAATGATTCCAAATATTCAAAGAAATAAAATGAATTTTAAAACACACATAACAGGGGAAATAAATGGAAAAGCTGAAAGATCATCCAATACGATACTTTGTCATTTTTTGTCCATCTTATTGTTGTGTCCCGTAGCACATTTCACCAAGTATTCGACTCCATGTCGGCCGATAAAACATTTATTATTTGTTAACATTCATTTACAGTGTTTTTTCTTACGTAGGTATGACGAGACATAGGCACAGTGGTGTTTTGGGGTCATTGTTTACAAAAATTAAATTACAAGATTGTGAGAATAAGGTCGTTATAATGTGATCAGCCATAGCATTAAAAATACCCAACTAATCTTTTGTAGGTCCCCCTTGTGCGGCCAAAACAGCTCTGACACATTGAGGCAGGAACTCTATAAGATCTCCGAAGGTGTGCTGTGGTATCTGGCACCGAGACTTTAGCAGCACAGGTGGGGCCTCCGTGGATCGGACTTGTTTGTCCGGCACATCCCACAGATGCTCATCGGATTGAGATCTGGGGAATTTGGAGGCCGAGTCAACACCTTGAACTCTTTGTCATGTTCCTCAAACCGTTCCTGAACAATTTTTGCAGTGTGGCAGTGCGCATCATCCTGCTGAAAGAGCCCACTGCTATCAGGGAATACCGCTGCCATGAAGTAGAGATTGAACGATATTGATTTTTTATAACCAATATCAATACCGATTATTTGCATGTTCATGAGCCTGATCACCGATATGCAGAACCGATATTTATTAATTGTTTTGCTTCTGTTTTTGACACAACACCACTGAACTGAACAAAGTGTTTTATTTATAACATTTTTGTCAATTTCACTTCCTCATTGCATACAAAACAAAACTCATTTAGATTACGTGACTCTGTGAGTTTGTCTCTATTTCTTAGTGCCAAGCTGCTTAAACTACATATCACGCATTTATGTAACACATCACATTGGTGCATTAATGGCTGTTATGTTAAATAAAGTTTATCAACTAAAGCAAAGCAAGTATACTTTACCTGTGCACACCGTTGTTGACTCGTCTCCCCTCAGATACAGTGCTGGTGTATCAGTGGATCCGATATTACAAAACCGATATCAGATTATGGAAAAATGATTAAATATGGGGAAAAATATTGTTAAAACCTATTATCGGTTGATCTCTACCATGAAGGGGTGTACTTGGTATGCAACAATGTTTAGGTAGGTGGTACGTGTCAAACTAACATCCACATGAATGCCAGGACCCAAAGTTTCCCAGTAGAATAATTGCCCAGAGCATCACACTGCCTCCGCCGGCTTGCCGGCTTTCTATACTGCATCCTGGTACCATCTCCTCCCCAGATGAGTGAAACATGCACCAGGCCGTCCACGTGATGTAAAAGAAAACGTGATTCATCAGACCAGGTCACCTTCTTCCATTGCTCCATGGTCCACTTCTGGTGCTCACATGCCCATAGGCGCTTTCGGTGGTGGACAGAGATCAGCATGGACACTGACCGGTCTGCAGCTTCACAGCAAGCTGCGATGCACTTTGAGTTCTGACACCTTTCTATCATAGCTGGGGTTGGTTTTCTAACCGTGAATCAAACCTGGGCCATATGCTAGCCACTAGTCCACCAGGGAACCGAAGAAAGCATGTGGTGTAATAACTATAATTGTAAGAATTTTTTTTTAAATTGTTACTTTTATATGCTACTAAAACTACTAACAATAATAATAATCATACTCCTAATAATAATAATAGTAATAGCTTTTTGGGGGGCCAAGCACCCAAACTCGTTGAGCCGCACATTCACAGATAAGCAATTACAGGAAAGCAGATCCATAACTATAGGCAAAGGGATTCAAGAATGATTTGTAATTTCACGCATTTGCCAGACCATTATGGGAGAAATCCATCCATCCATCCATCCATCCTCTACCGCTTACTCCTTCTTCAGGGTCACGGGGAGCCTGGAGCCTATCCCAGGGAGGATGGGGCACAAGGCGGGGTACACCCTGGACAGGGTGCCAATACATCGCAGGGCACAATCACATACACATTCACACACCCATTCATACACTACGGACACTTTAGACATGCCAATCAGCCTACCTAGCATGTCTTTGGACTGGGGGAGGAAACCGGAGTACCCGGAGGAAACCCCCGCAGCACGGGGAGAACATGCAAACTCCGCACACACAGGGCCACGGTGGGAATCGAACCCCCAACCCTGTAGGTGTGAGGCGAACGTGCTAACCACTAAGCCAAAAACTTCTGGAAAATTCCGTATATATTTCATAGAGGTGGATGAGTTCAGGTAACAAGATTAAGTGAATGTTTCATATTTTCCATAACCTACTGTAAAACATTATAGCCCCATTAAGTTCTGTGAACTTATTTCTTCTCTTTAACTCCAACTGTCATGACAAGTTTTGGATATTGAACTCAAGTTTATAAGTTTTCAAAAAATTAAACTGAAAGTAAACCACCGACTTGAAAGCAAAGGTTATCTTCAAGTGGAGTGTCAAGTACTCACGTTTTTAAGTTTAACCAACTTAAAATATCTTGCAGTGTATGATGAATGACTCACAGGAAATGATGTTTCAAGCACAATATGTTATACACATTTACACCTGAATGCAAATGTAATAATATTTTTGAAGTATTTTAATGATTAAATTCTGAGATAATCAGGTATAGCGGGTGTGAACATGATGCCGAAATATGCTCATAGATTGTTTTGGATGAGATATATATATATACACACACACATGTGGTCTACCTTCACATACATACAGTTGTATACAAAAGTTTGGGGGCACCCGTCACCAAATGACATGTTTCATTGATTTTTGATGTGAAAAAGAATACAACCTCTGCACCAAACTATTTTTAAAAATAACATTTTCCTGAAAATATTAATGTACAGTTACTGTATATTTGCTGAAATTAATAACTAGAAAAAAAAATAGTAATGATGGCAGGTGCAAACGTTTGGACACCCTACTAAGTCCCTACTTAATAACACCCTTTGGCAGATAGTACAGCTTACAAATGCTTTTGGTAGCCAGTTAGGAGTATTTGTGTTCTGGTGTTAGGGATTTTCACCCACTCTTCTTTTCAGAACACTTCTAGTTCTGAGATATTTTAGGGCCACCTTGCATGCACAGCATTTATAAGATCTACCCACACATTTTTAGTGATGTTCAAGTCATGGGACTGTGAGGGCCAGTCCAAAAGCTTCAGCTTGCATTTTTTTTGAGTAGTCTGTGGTGGATATTGAGGTATGTTTTTGGATCATTGTCCTCTTGTAGAAGCGAGTCTCTTTTCAGCTTTAGTTTCTTGACTGACTGCATAACATTTGCTTCTAGAATTTGCAGGGTCAGGCTGTATATAAAGTCTGAAGATGGCAGAAGAGGCGTCTTTCGGCTTTTATTTTTATTTTTATTTTTTTTGAGGTTTCATGGCGGTTGGCAAACCAGCTTATGGTTCATATTAGTGATGTGTCGTCCGTGAATGATTCGTTCAAATGAACGAATCTTTAATATGACTCGAGAATACGACAGCGAGAACTAAGAAGCGTTTAGAGGATTAAGAACTCCCGAACTCGAAGATTCGGAAGAAACACACGTGACAAAAGAAAGAAGGATTCGGATCTGGAGTTGAAGTGACTAGAGCATCTTCCGCCACCTACTACTGTAAAGGAGGCGTGGCGGAGGCGTGGCTTTTTACCGCTGAAAGATTGGTTGCGTTACTTCTATGTCGTCACTTTCCTGCGCCAGATATAGGGATATACATATATATTCTGTCCAGACTGGCGACACGAGGATATTACAGCAACTCTAGGACGAGTTTTATGTGGTATTACCCGCGTTTGCAATGTCTGAAACGTGGCTTTATCCCACAGTCCTGTTGTGTATATATGGATTTTTCTCCAGTCTCAGACCGTCAGAGCCTTTCCTCACCGCGTTCCTCATGGGACCTGATAAAAACCTGACCGAGAGAGAGGTGAGACCCGCAAAACTAAAACATGCGTTAGTCCCTGTGTTATGCCCTCAAATCTCCTGTCTTTTCATCGGTGGTTTTGTCTTTTAATACATCTTTTATTGTTTTTGGTTTTTTTTCTGGCACACGTTGTCTTTCAGCGTGCAGTAAAAAACTGAAGGTCATTTCCATGGCGCTGACGTTGTGGTCAGTTGAGAAATTGGCAAGTTGGAGAAATTCATAGCGACATTAACTGCTCAATTCCTGTGCTGCTTTAATCGCCCACCAAATTTCACCCTGAGATGATGAACATACCCAGTCTGTACTCAAGTAAAAGTGTTATTAGTCTAAATCAACACTCTGGTAAAAGTTGAAGTACATCTTCTTTGTTCAGACTGAAGTAGAAAAGAAGTATAACACTGAAATGGATTTGAAGTATGAAAGTGAACGACAAAGTAAGCTTCACATGAGAAAAGATGGTGATTGTAGTTAGTGTTCGATTTGAGAGTATACTTCCCTTGTAAAATTCATACAGTAAACAGTAGAGTACTAGTGCATGGTGTAAGAGTATAGTTAGAGCCCTGTTCACCAAGGAACCAAGACCGGTTAAACCGGCTGCATCTAGCTGCAGGTACTTTTTTTTTTTTAGCGGCGCGTCTTTTACACACTTAGCGGTAACAGCACTGAAACCGGAAACCGAGCGTTTGAGCGCTTCTACACAATAAAAGCAAATAATCAATTTAAATAAATAAGTACCAAAACCAAACGTTTACAGCATTTCTGAGTGTACAGAATAAAAGTCTTTTATAATTCTTTACATTTAAAAAAATAAAATACAAGTTTAAATACATGTAAAGAATTTAGCTGAATAAAAATAAGTTTACTAAAACATCTTTTTAAAAACTATATGATGGTTGCTGCTGCTGTTATTAGAACTCTAACCATAAATACATTTTTAAAACGCGTACATGGTTTATTTCCGAGGAGATCTAACCCTAAAGTAGTAATATTTTACTGTATCTCAAGGCTGAAGTAAAATGGACATTTCCAATTGCTAGACAATCAAACCTACTCAGATCAGATCATATGGACCTAGACTATGCTCACAGTAAAGATCAATTCATTAACTGTAGAAAATGAAAGTAATTGCTATTCAGAATCACCGGATCTGTCAATATAGTTGTGCATGGAATAATTTTTTAATTTATTTTTAATGGACATTTCAAATTGGTAGACAATCAAACCCATTGAAATCAGTTCACCGATGTTTAAATCAATGGATGTTACTGTAGAATTTTGGAGAAATATGACATTATTCCACTTCAGAGGTCTGTACAGATATCAGTTCTAATAAGTAGAAAATATTAATGGCCAGTTCATGTAAGAAAACGTCCACACTTCATAGGAACACATTTTACTGTGGCCTGTAAAGACGTGAAATCAAATAAGTATAAAAAAAATAATAAATGATCCATACTTATAGGGGATCTCCCAGACTATATACACACCTCATATGAAACAGGACGTTATCAAAAATAATGTCATAAAATTATTTTACTTAAATAAAATCAGTATTTGGTATGACCACTGTCATGGAAATTAGACAACACTCGCAGACCCGTGTCCTCAGGTAAAGAGGTTTATTACAGGAGGATGAATACGGGATTGAAGAATGCAGGATAGAAGAATGAGAGCGCTCTGAGGCACATGTGCTGAACGTTTACTTTATATATATATATATATATATATATATATATATATATATATATATATATATATATATATATATATATATATATATATGAAGCGCAGGGCATGATACACTTCTCTGTACCGATAAGGAGCAGTTTGAGGCAGTTCAAACAGGCTTTGTTTCAGGGTCGAACCCTTAAAAACATAAAAACATGTTTGTGTCTCTGTACGCAGATAAACATTCCGTACTAATCTAAATGACGTGACCTTCTTTGACGTTATCCTCTGATGAGCGTGAACAGAACAAGAATCAAGTAACTATTACAAAAACTATTGCAGAGTAAAAATTAAACAGGAGACTTTTGAAATGGACGTGCTGAATGGAGAGCCTGGGCAGATAATGAAGTACTGGTTTAATATGATTCCTTGGCCATGTTTTGGGGAAAAGGCTGTTGTGGTTTGGAAAGCTGGAGCCATTCGAAATGGGAAGAAAAAAATTGTCGATCAAAGTTGCGGCTAATTTTTATTTTTTAAAGAAAGAACTGACATGAATGTTAAAAGAAAGGATGTAATCTAAACCAATGTTTTCTTTCTAGGTTGTGAATGAGATCTATCCAGTATGGACATATTCGTATCTGATCTTACTGTTTCCTGTATTCCTGGCTACGGATTACCTCCGTTACAAGCCCGTGCTCATCCTTCAGGCAGCCAGCTACATCGTCACTTACACAATGCTGCTGAAAGCTCAGGGTGTGCTGGCCATTCAGGTTCTGGAGTTTTTCTATGGTCTGGCTACAGCCACTGAGATCGCTTACTACTCCTACATCTACAGCGTGGTTGAACCGTCCAGTTATCAGAAAGTGACTGGGTTCTGCCGCAGTGCGACTCTTCTGGGATCAGCTGTAGGATCACTCATTGGACAGATATTGTTTTCAGAGGTTCTAGTTTCATTGCTTACGCTCAGCATCATCACACTGTCCTCATCCTGCTTGGCATTCCTGGCACCATGGTTTTTGTCTATGCCCAGCAAGAGCCTGTTTTTCCACCAGAGAGAAAGCGAACCTCAGCACAAGACTGCACAGGAGCTCGCTGACAAGTCAGAGGACTACCAGAGCAAAGTGCCACTTGGTGTGAATGAAGACAGCGTGGTTGGTATTATTTTGTCATTCATTAGAACTTACAAGTCGAGGTAGAGTTAGACAATATGTAAGGAATAAAACATGATTGTGTGCTGGAGAAAAATAATCAATGTCCCGGTCAATGGTGTGATGCAGCCTGCGTGAACGACAGACCATCTTTTCTTTATTATTATTATTATTATTATTATTATTATTATTTTCCTATAACAGCTTATCGTGTCATGTTTTATTTCTATTATAGCACAGGAATGGAATTATCAGAGCTGCTTTATTGAAAACGAATCAATCAGTTTTCGATCACTGTGCTATAAGAATATATCATCTTGATATCCTAAACAAGTCCCAGTGCAATTTTCTGAGATATCCTTGGTATCATCAGCACTTTTCTAACACTGACCAACTTTACTGTTGCTCAGAGTAACAAGGGGTCACTTTTCCTTCTTACTTTCTTTCTTTTTGTTTTTTTTTTTCCTCCCCCAAATTTGTGTTAAAATGTTGCACTACTGAAAATCCGAATATCTACCGAGGACCTGAGTATGGTGTTGTATGCATCATGGGGGAAAAAAATCTTAGGCCGCATTACACCACATGGTTCAAGTGACCCAATTCCGATTTTTTCTTTTTTCTTTCTTTCTTCCCCTCCCATGTGGCACAGATAAGATATGACCCATGAACATGTAAGCAGGAAAAAAAGCACGTGCGTTCCGATATTCTCAGATCCGTTTCACGCCTCGTTCATATGTGGAAATAAATCCGATATGAATCGGATACGTGCGTCTGCGTCCGCCGTGTAAGCGGACAGATCGGATATTCCCCCGTCAATGCGTCGTCGTACGTTGTTGAGAAAGCGACGGTGGCGAATGACGTCGACTCAGCTGGACACCAACCACGAAAACACAACTCTCAACAAGAGCTCTCTTCATTTTTTTTTTTTTTTTTTTCCCTTCCGCCTTAAAAGGCCTGCGTTCTGCTTACCTTTTAAATATGGTGCGGAAAGCAAAAGCTTGTAGTATATTTTCATCTGCGTCCATCGCAAATTGCACTGTGTTTACTTCCTGTTCGGCCTGAGCTTCCGGTGACGTCTACCTCGGGTTGTTTCACGAAGTGCACAGTGTAAATGCAGATATCGGATATGGGTCACTTTTAAAAGATGTAAGCGGGTAGTGGAAAAAAAAAAATCAGAATTGGGCATCAAGACCTGCAGTGTAAATGCAGCCTTAGTGGCCATAATGTGATATTTTTGTGATATCATTGATTGATACTTGACCTGAAATTTATGATGTAAATAAGTTACATTTCTGATGATACATAATGTCCAATTCTTATTGCTGCCACACAAAAAAAAAAACCCTCATGCACCTGAGAACTGTAGCTTTTTTTTTTTTTTTTACACTAAAATCACTTGCTTATTTTATACATCTGCGATTTGATCTAAATTATGTCAAATGTATTTATTTACTAGTTTGTGTGTTCAACCCAGGAACAACCGCTTCCACTTCCTTTTATGTACCTCAGTCTTTCAGTTGCTGTAAACCCATGGTGGACTTATTTAACCTACGTACAGTGAGGGAAAAAAGTATTTGATCCCCTGCTGATTTTGTACGTTTGCCCACTGACAAAGAAATGATCATTCTATAATTTTAATGATAGATTTATTTGAACAGTGAGAGACAGAATAACAACAAGAAAATCCAGAAAAACACATGTCAAAAATGTTGTAAATTGATTTGCATTTTAATGAGGGAAATAAGTATTTGACCCCTCTGCAAAACATGACTTCGTACTTGGTGGCAAAACCCTTGTTAGCAATCACAGAGGTCAGACGTTTCTTGTAGTTGGCCACCAGGTTTGCACACATCTCAGGAGGGATTTTGTCCCACTCCTCTTTGCAGATCTTCTCCAAGTCATTAAGGTTTCGAGGCTGACGTTTGGCAACTCGAACCTTCAGCTCCCTCCACAGATTTTGTATGGGATTAAGGTCTGGAGACTGGCTAGGCCACTCCGGGACCTTAATGTGCTTCTTCTTGAGCCACTCCTTTGTTGCCTTGGCCGTGTGTTTTGGGTCATTGTCATGCTGGAATACCCATCCACGACCCATTTTCAATGCCCTGGCTGAGGGAAGGAGGTTCTCACCCAAGATTTGACGGTACATTGCCCTGTCCATCGTCCCTTTGATGCGGTGAAGTTGTCCTGTCCCCTTAGCAGAAAAACACCCCCAAAGCATAATGTTTCCACCTCCATGTTTGACGGTGGGGATGGTGTTCTTGGGGTCATAGGCAGCATTCCTCCTCCTCCAAACACAGCGAGTTGAGTTGATGCCAGAGAGCTCCATTTTGGTCTCATCTGACCACAACACTTTCACCCAGTTGTCCTCTGAATCATTCAGATGTTCATTGGCAAACTTCAGACGGGCATGTATATGTGCTTTCTTGAGCAGGGGGACCTTGCGGGTGCTGCAGGATTTAAGTCCTTCATGGCGTAGTGTGTTACCAATTGTTTTCTTGGTGACTATGGTCCCAGCTGCCTTGAGATCATTGACAAGATCCTCCCGTGTAGTTCTGGGCTGATTCCTCACTGTTCTCATGATCATTGCAACTCCACGGGGTGAGATCTTGCATGGAGCCCCAGGCCGAGGGAGATTGACAGTTCTTTTGTTTCTTCCATTTGCAAATAATCGCACCAACTGTTGTCACCTTCTCACCAAGCTGCTTGGCAATGGTCTTGTAGCCCATTCCAGACTTGTGTAGGTCTACAATCTTGTCCCTGACATCCTTGGAGAGCTCTTTGGTCTTGGCCTTGGTGGAGAGTTTGGAATCTGATTGATTGATTGCTTCTGTGGACAGGTGTCTTTTATACAGGTAACAAGCTGAGATTAGGAGCACTCCCTTTAAGAGTGTGCTCCTAATCTCAGCTCGTTACCTGTATAAAAGACACCTGGGAGCCAGAAATCTTTCTGCTTGAGAGGGGGTCAAATACTTATTTCCCTCATTAAAATGCAAATCAATTTAAAACATTTTTGACATGCGTTTTTCTGGATTTTCTTGTTGTTATTCTGTCTCTCACTGTTCAAATAAATCTACCATTAAAATTATAGACTGATCATTTCTTTGTCAGTGGGCAAACGTACAAAATCAGCAGGGGATCAAATACTTTTTTCCCTCACTGTAAGTGTGTGCGTCATGAGAGAACTGCATTTTTATTTTCTGTCAGATTTTGAAGGAGAGACGTGGTGGCACTGGAGGTCTTGTCGGGGTCCTGAAAACTCTTGGAGCAGATTTTGTGAAGTGTTATTCATGCCGCACTCTTCTGGCCTGGTCAGTGTGGTGGGCTCTGACTACCTGTGGCTACTTCCAAGTGGTCAATTACGCCCAGGCCCTGTGGGAGAACATCCTCTCTTCAAAAGATTTTGTGATCTATAATGGTTATGTTGAGACCATATCTACTTTGCTTGGTATGCTAAAGCTCTTTTCTCTGATTCACACAGCTTTTGAGATATTTGAGATTATAAATGTTTTTATTTTTTTGGTAAATCTATTTTTCTTTCTTTTTTTTTTTTTTCTCTTCCAAACTGAAAATTGTCTAGGTATTGTACTTTAAGCGCCTCGGGAGATGGGATTTTGTACGCTTACTTGTGGTTAATTAATTTATTTTTTCTGCTGCCTTTTCATGGGAAAATCTAACGTATATGAATTAATTAATTTATTTATTTTTAAACAGGTGCCTTTGCTGCTTTCAGTGTAGGATTGGTTAAGGTGTCGTGGGCAGTGTGGGGCGAACTCGCGCTCTGCGTTTTCTCCATTGTCATCGCTCTTTCTGTGTATGTCATGAACACAGTCAGGAATATCTGGGTCTGTTACACCTCTTACGTGATCTTCCGAACCGCCTACATGCTGCTCATCACTATAGCAACGTAAGAATGAAATCACTCCTTTATGTCAATCCTTGTCATTGTCTTTAATGCTCAAACCCTGCAGAAATCTCTTCATTTTTGTGATCACTAATGACAGTATACTATGGTGAGGAGTAGCAATATCATTACAGTGTGTTTATATGTGTGGTATAGGTAGCATTATATTTAAAAAAAAAAAAAAAAGTAAATAAAAAAATTGGGGGGGGGGGGAATGCGTCCTTTAAATTATGCGGCAAAACCACACCCAACTTTTTTTTTTTAATAGAGTAAAAAAATAATAGAACATTGCATTAGTACTCTGTTTTGACAAACGACTAAAGGTTAAGAGCATTTCATTTAGCAAGACCATTTTAAATCAGCAGTTTCCTTATTAATTCATTAATTATATACTTGACCTTTTAATGCTAACCTACAACCCGTGGCAAAAATTATGGAATCGCCACACTTCGATGAATTTTTGTTTAACAGCTGGACATTCTGGCTTCATGAAACATCACTGAAACAATGAATGAAATGAAATAAATAATGAAATTATTTTAATGAATGGAATTTTTTTTTCTTTTTCTTTTTTTTTTTTTTTTCCCAAATCAAGTAGAGGAAAAAAATGATAGAATCACCTTGTAATTTGCATTTCTAAAACAAATACCTGCACAAGTCTAAAAGTGCAAATTAGTCTGCAGTTAAGAGTGCGCTTACAGACCTTAACCTTCGCCTTTTTGAAAGGAAACGGGAAAGTTGTTGCAGTGGGCTAACGAGACGCAGTCATGGAGTGTGGAGGATTGGATGAAAGTGACGTTCAGTGAGGAATCACGAATCTGCATTGGCTAAGGAGATGATGCTGGAACTTTTATCTGGTGCCGTTCTAATGAAACATAATTTAAAATAAACCATCAAATTTCCCCACTCATGTATGATATGAGGTTACATCTCAGGTAAAGGACCAGACGAGACCTCTACAGACAATGCACAGGTGTACACTGAAATTTTGGACACTTTTCTCATTCCATCAATAGAAAATAGTTTTGGTGGTGATGAAGTCATTTTTCAAGATGGCGATGCATCTTGCTACAGAGCAAAAAGTGTTAAACTTTTCTTCAGGAAAGGCATATTAACTCAATGACACGATCAGCAAACAGTCCAGATCTCAGTCTGATTCAGATTTATGGGGGAAATTTAAAAAATCTGTGCATGATGAGGCTCCATACTGCAGAGCTGATCTGTCAACTGCTATTCAAGGAAGTTCAGACAACTTGATGGAGATGGATATTGTTTATCATTAGTGAAGTCCATGCTTCAAAGACTTCAGGGCATCATAAAACCGTGAGGAGGAGCAACAAAGTGCTAATTGTGTGGGGTTTTTTTTTTTTTTTTTTTTGGTGATTCCATATTTTTTTACTCTACTTGACCTGGGAAAAAAAAATGCCATTAAAATAATTTCATTAAATTAGGTTGAGGCATGTTTCATGTAGCCAGACCATTCAGCTATTTTAACAAAAATTGTTTTGTGTCAAATCTGCGACTCGTTTAACCCGGGTTCACACTGTACGATTTTGGCCGTGATTTGATCGTCTGAGACGAATTTCGAGAATCCTAAAAGATTCCTATTATCCTAGGCCAAAATCTGTAGTCTTTGATCGCTAGTTTGACACGTTCCCCGACAGCCGATTAATAGCCGTTGCGATCAAATTTTTCCTCCGATTAAATTCTGGTACTATCAGAAGATTTGAGGCACAGTCCTGTAGTGTGGCTTCTCTCTACGATGACTGTCAAATCAAGAGCCAATAGGAGCACTCCGTACGAGTCTTCTTGCCTGCGTCCGTTTTTCACATCTTGACTGTTGTACATTAATGACAGCTGAGATCCTACAGTGTAACGTGGCTTACAGCGGGGATCAGGTTCATACAATCTGACAAGCGACAGTCACAAAGGACTATTAAAAATCGCACAGTTTGCACCCGGCTTTATTTGCTAGGAAGTTAAAAAATAAATAAATAAATAAATAAATAAAGGCAGGTGAGCATCCTCCACGTGTGGTGATTCCATAGTTTTTGCCAGGGGTTGTATTGGACAACATGAAGTTAATTTTTTGTACCCCTTTCACAACATTATTTTTTTGTTGTTGCAGGTACCAGATTGCAGTCAATCTAAGTATGGAGAGATATGCCTTAGTGTTTGGCGTGAACACGTTCGTGGCATTGTTGCTTCAAACACTGCTTACTGTGATTGTGGTTGACCCTGTCGGCCTGGGCCTTGATCTATTTCCCCAGGTAAAAAACGCAGTCACTTCAAAGCACACTCTTCTTTTCTTTTCCACTAAAGTTTTATCGGAATTGTCATGCATATAAAGTATACATTATATCTCTCTTATTGATTTATGGTGCGCTTATAATATAGTATTAGCGCACACATGGACAATTATCAACTCTAAACACAAGTTAACTTTCTTATTGCAAAGCATGGTGTAGTGTACATATCTAAAGCCTATTACTGAATGCACAAATACACGTGTATGCGAACGTTTGGATACCCCCGGCCAAATCACATGCACTGTATGGCCAAAGGTATGTGGACACCCGATTATCATACTCGGATTCAGATGGTGCTTATTGAACATCTAAAACCATTGACATTAATATGGAGCTGGTCTCCCTTTGCTCCCACATATGTACGTAATGGGCAGGTGTCCGCATACTTTTGACCTCGCCGTGTGTTTTGTTGGTTTTTGTGTGTAAAGCGTAAAGAAGTAAGTAACTTTGTATGTCCGAACAGCTGAGTCACTTCAAACGGCGTCTGAAAACCTATTTCTTCCTGAAGTACTTAAATTAGCACTTTTTTTTTAAAAAAAAAAAGGGTTGCCGTATGCTTTTCTTCCTATATCCCCTACCCAACAGTTTTTAGACTGATGGTGTTCTTAGTCCGTGACCTAATGAACCGGTATCAAGATGTATTTATTGATGGAGACTTCAAAGTACTTCTGCAAGTCGCTCTGGATAAGGGCATCTGCCAAATGCCATAAATGTAAATATAAAGACGACCTCATATAAAAATGTAAATATAAAAACAACAATTTTTAAAAGCAAATGTTGATGTACAATTAGTTTATATTTGATCCACTTCAAATATATATATATATATATAAAATATAAAATATAAAAATATATATATAAATGGGGGGAGGGGGGAGATTAGGGTATGTGTGGAAGTTTGGATACTTTTCCAGTTGTAAAGTCTCAGAATTGAATTCAATTGTTAAGCCTTGATTGGCTTGGTAGGACTTGTTACTCGGCTCAGGAATTGTCAGAAAGGCGATGCAAAAGCTCTACATGACTGCAAGGACATGCAGGAAGGTTGAACTGACACAAGAGTGGTGGTACACGGTTCTGCTCTGCAGCGTTGATTACACAAACATGATCTGAATGGAAGCGCCATCAGAAGGAAAACATAACCGTGACTTCGTGCCAAAAGTAATTGCCTGATGTGTGCAAAACAATGTCTATTGTGGAAAATACTTTGTTCTGATGAAGTAAAAATCGGACCCTTTTGGCCACAATGACCAAAAGTATTTGGTGGAAAGAACACCTTGCTACCTGTTAATCATGAGGGTGGATCTATTATGATTTGGGGTTGTGTAGCCACCAGTGGCACAGGAAACATAGCACAGGTGTATTGAAGAATGAATTCCAGTAAATAGCAACAAATTCTAGAAGCAAATTTGACCGAGTCAGTCAGGAAACTGAAGATGAAAGAGACTGGCTTCTACAACAGGACAATGATCCAAGCATTTTTGAACTGCCTAAAAAAAACAAAAACAACAAAAAAAAAAAAACAGTGCAAGCTGAAGCTTTTGGACTGGCCCTCACAGTCCTCTGACTTTAACATCATTAAAGATCTGAGAGGTAGATCTTAAGCATGCTGTGCATGCAATGTGGCCCTAGAAAATATATATATATATGTGTATGTATGTATGTATGTGTGTATGTATGTGTGTGTGTGTGTGTGTGTGTGTGTGTGTGTGTGTGTGTGTGTGTGTGTATGTATGTTTGGTTTTTTTTTAGGCATTTTATGGCATTTGGCAGACGCCCTTATCCAGAGCAACTTATATTTATCTCATTTATACATCTGAGCAGATGAGGGTTAAGGGCCTTGCTCAAGGGCCCAACAGTGGCACCTTGGCGGTGATGGGGTTTGAATTCATGACCTTTTGATCAGTAGCCCAAGGTCTTAATCAGAATAACAAAATAAAAAGACTAGTAGAAGTGTTTGCAAGCTGTGATATGTGCCTTTTCATGTCAAAAATCAACAAAATGTCATTCAGTGAGGAGTACCCAAACTATACAGCAAAAACAAGAGAGTTGGGCTGTTTTTTTAATATATATATATATTTGTGTGTGTGTGATATAAAATAGACAGAGAAAACACAACATGCTAATGTTATTTATTGAAGCAAAAAAAGTTATCCAATACCAACTGGGCCTGTGTGAAAATGTATTTGCCCGCATAGTTACTCATTCCTGAAATCTATGAAACTGTATTCATAATGGGATTCTGCTGGACTAGACACAACCCAGGCCTGATTACTGCAAACCCTGTTCCATCAAATCAACACAAAATAGAACAACATGAAGTTGCTTAAAATGTCTTACCCAGTAACACACTATGAGGAAGAAGGTGAGTGAAATGCATCAGTCTGGGAAGGGTTACAACGCTATGTCAAAGGCTCTGGGACTCTAAAGAACCACAGCGAGAGCCGTTATCTCCAAATGGAAAAACTCGGCACAGTAGTGAACCTTCCCAGAAGTGGACGACCTTCCAAAATTCCTCCAAGAACACAGCAAGGACACATTCAGCAAGTCACAAAAGAGCCAAGGACAACATCAAAGGACCTACAGGTCTCTCTTGCATCAATAAAGGTCAATGTTCCTGACTCCACTATCAGAAAGACACTGGGGGAAAATGGCATCCATGGAAGAGTGGCGAGGTGAACACTACTGCTAACTCAGAAGAACATTAAGACTCGTCTGAATTTTGCCAAAACGCACCTTGATGATCCTCAAACCCTTTGGGAGAATGTTCTGTGGATTGAGAGTCAAAAGTGGAACTGTTTGGAACACAGGAGTCCCATTACATCTGGCGTAGAATTCCACAAAAATAACATCGTACCTACGGTCAATCATCGTGGTGGTAGTGTGATGGTGTGGGGATGCTTTGCAAACATGGATTCTGCTCTGTACCAGAAAATCCTAAAGGAGAATGTCCGGTCTTCAGTCCGTAAATTGAGACTAAAGCGTAACTGGATTACGCAGCAAGACAATGATCCAAAGCATAGGAGTAAGCCCTCGTCCTAGAGGTAAGTAAACGTCTGATCTCCAGTTATCGGAAGTGTTTGTTTGCAGTTATTGCTGCTAAAGGTGGCACAACCAGATTTGTGAACCAGATCGGTGATGGTTGTTGGACAACATTTTTTGCTTCAATAAAAAAAAAATAATAAAAACTGTATTGTGTGTTGAATCAGGTGGCCTTTGTTTTATTAAGTTTTATTTCGTTTGAAGATCTAAAATGTGCGTGTACATAGCTAATATGTTCCTTGTTCCCTCTGCAGTTCCTGATCTATGGTAGCTACTTTGCTGCAATTGCAGTGATCTTCCTCATTGCTGGGTTATATAAAGTGGCTACACGTAATAGTGCTGCTGATCCCGAAGTACAATCTGAGAGCGCAGAGAGTGAAACAGACCCGTCCGGTGGAGAGACCCCCAGCCCCAAAGACAACAGTATTATTTAAGGCATTGTGAAGAATTTGAGCACTTTTCATTCAAACGTGTTTATTTACTAAAGTAATGATGTATTGTAAAAGCCCTAGTCATCTGCTGAGTGTATGCTCGAGCCTAAAACGAGGTGTTTCCATTTAGTTTCCTTTGAGCATGGAACAGAGGTTAAAGTTGGTTCTGTGTGTAGTTTTGCAGCATTGATGAAGCAAACACCTGTACAACTATGGTTAGTGGTTATACAAGGTGTCTCAAAAGTCTTCATACACAGGGGGCTGTGTATACCAGCACCACATCAGTCGTGCTTTCATCTATTGATGTTTGTGGGCGTTCACTTCCCAGTTGGTCTGCAACACTTCCGGCTTTTATGAATTTGTTAATAAGTTTAGCAACAGTGTCGTCTGATGTGCTTGCCAATGTTTCCTGTTAAAGTCCACCGCGACCTTCCTGATCCAGCCATGAGAATGATTTCAGCAAAAAACAACAAAACTGAGTATGAAATATTTCGGAAGACATTTTTTTGCTAAAATGTGTTAATTTCCCCTATGTATTGGAGACTTTTTGGACACCCTGTAGTTGTAAGAGCGAAACAAGACCACAAAGATATGCAACCAAAAACTATAACTGAATAGACATAGAATGTAGACAAGATAAGAGTGTTAATGATCTTATCTATGAACACTACTGTAAGTACATTAATGCTGTGTAGAGGAGGTCCCCACCGGAGAACCGCAGTTCAACTACCGGGTTTAGACGGGGGTGAGTTTTCGTTGACTTTCATAAATTTTAGCTTTGTATTTAATCTCTCTGACGAGTGAAGTGAATATATGTCTTGTGCGCCAAAAAAAAAAAAAAGAAAAAAAAAAAGAGGAAAATCGAATGAAATTTAAAGACGAATTAACAGAACCTCTTCAAGATGCTTCAGGCTCAAAACTGATATACTATGTCTTCAGAGTCCGTGGCCAAAAGTGGTGACAGAAGCGGCATTGTGAAATACCACACCTTCAAATGGTCTTATACATGGTGATTTTAAAAAAATGACCACTTGTTTAACAATAGAACACTGTAACTCTTGATATTTGTTGCTAACCATTGCGGAGAACTGAAGGACCTCTGTCCATGCTGCTCCAAATTCGATATGGTAGCCATTACTACCAGATTACAGTATTATTCGGAAAAGAAAACTGTAAAGGAAAATGTTGCCAGTAAGAGTTGAATCCCCCTGTATGCAGCCATGAATTAACTAATGGTTAAGCATCAGAAAGTAACTTTTGTCACCATTCGATCATGTTCGTTGCTTATCTGAACCTTCTTTTATGTAAGGAAGGAATTTTATGAAACTGGACCTTCGCATACAGTGAGGGAAAAAAGTATTTGATCCTCTGCTGATTTTTTACGTTTGCCCACTGACAAAGAAATGATCAGTCTATAATTTTAATGGTAGTTGTATTTGAACAGTGAGAGACAGAATAACAACAAGAAAATCCAGAAAAACGCATGTCAAAAATGTTATAAATTGATTTGCATTTTAATGAGGGAAATAAGTATTTGACCGCCTCTCAATCAGAAAGATTTCTGGCTCCCAGGTGTCTTTTATACAGGTAACGAGCTGAGATTAGGAGCACACTCTTAAAGGGAGTGCTCCTAATCTCAGCTTGTTACCTGTATAAAAGACACCTGTCCACAGAAGCAATCAATCAATCAGATTCCAAACTCTCCACCATGGCCAAGACCAAAGAGCTCTCCAAGGATGTCAGGGACAAGATTGTAGACCTACACAAGTCTGGAATGGGCTACAAGACCATTGACAAGCAGCTTGGTGAGAAGGTGACAACAGTTGGTGCGATTATTCGCAAATGGAAGAAACACAAAAGAACTGTCAATCTCCCTCGGCCTGGGGCTCCATGCAAGATCTCACCTCGTGGAGTTGCAATGATCATGAGAACAGTGAGGAATCAGCCCAGAACTACACGGGAGGATCTTGTCAATGATCTCTAGGCAGCTGGGACCATAGTCACCAAGAAAACAATTGGTAACACACTACGCCGTGAAGGACTGAAATCCTGCAGCGCCCGCAAGGTTCCCCTGCTCAAGAAAACACATATACATGCCCGTCTGAAGTTTGCCAATGAACATCTGAATGATTCAGAGGACAAATGTGTGAAAGTGTTGTGGTCAGATGAGACCAAAATGGAGCTCTTTGGCATCAACTCAACTCGCCATGTTTGGAGGAGGAGGAATGCTGCCTATGACCCCAAGAACACCATCCCCACCGTCAAACATGGAGGTGGAAACATTATGCTTTGGGGGTGTTTTTCTGCTAAGGGGACAGGACAACTTCACCGCATCAAAGGGACGATGGACGGGGCCATGTACCGTCAAATCTTGGGTGAGAACCTCCTTCCCTCAGCCAGGGCATTGAAAATGAGTCGTGGATGGGTATTCCAGCATGACAATGACCCAAAACACACGGCCAAGTCAACAAAGGAGTGGCTCAAGAAGAAGCACATTAAGGTCCTGGAGTGGCCTAGCCAGTCTCCAGACCTTAATCCCATACAAAATCTGTGGAGGGAGCTGAAGGTTCGAGTTGCCAAACGTCAGCCTCCAAACCTTAATGACTTGGAGAAGATCTGCAAAGAGGAGTGGGACAAAATCCCTCCTGAGATGTGTGCAAACCTGGTGGCCAACTGCAAGAAACGTCTGACCTCTGTGATTGCCAACAAGGGTTTTGCCACCAAGTACTAAGTCATGTTTTGCAGAGGGGTCAAATACTTATTTCCCTCATTAAAATGCAAATCAATTTATAACATTTTTGACATGCGTTTTTCTGGATTTTCTTCTTGTTATTCTGTCTCTCACTGTTCAAATAAATCTACCATTAAAATTATAGAATGATCATTTCTTTGTCAGTGGGCAAACGTACAAAATCAGCAGGGGATCAAATACTTTTTTCCTTCACCGTACAGTACTGTCCAAAAGTCTTGGGTACATTCAAAGAAATAATAATAAAAAAAAAGCAAAGCTGCCTTGAAAAATTATTTTAAGAAATGGGGCCCTTAAGACTTTTGCACAGTACTGTATTTTAGTTGAATTGCACTGCTGTAGAGTATAACTGAAGTGCTTCCAGAATAGTTTACTAAAAAATCTTCTATTATTATTTTTATTCCTGTATCATATTCCAGTATGACTTTTGGTTGGTTGTTTGTTTTTCTACGTTGTTTTTGAGGTAATTGAGAATGTAGGTCTTTTTATTTGCAGTCCAGAGAACACATTTTCATCGTTGCCTTCTAATGCTAGTACTGGTATACTAGTGTACTTCTAATACTATTCTAATGTACTGATTGCAGTAATCTCCTGTAACAGTCATCTGTTGCCAGTTGGCAAACGATGACCTCTTATGTGCTGCAATACTGCTTTGCATCATTTCAGTACTTTAGGTGAAGATGGGTGTTTTTTTTTGTTTGTTTGTTTTTTTTTTTTTTTTTAAAGACAGCTGTTCGTTCTGTAAGAAGCTTCCTTTTATCGTTCAACATTCTCTACCTCTTTTTTTTTTTTTTTAATCACTAAGTCGATGCAAAATATGTTGTTAGGTCACACAGAACGTCCTTTGCTCTTATTTTTCAAGGCTGCAAAATGATCTTGCAGTCATGCTACGGTTACAGGTTTATACAGGCAGAGATTAAAATGAAGTTGCTATTACTAGTTCAGCTACAGTTAGTTATTTTATATTTAGTTTTCTGTTTAGACGCATTTCTATGTAGGCAGGTGTCATTTGAGATTTGTCCGCTTCAGCTGTGCAGGCCGGATGAACGGACTTCATTGTCGGACTTCATTATTGCCTAGTGAAGTGACCTCAACAAGTCTGCCCGTTAACTCTCACTTTTTCTATTTGCACTGTTACCGTACCTACACGCTGTAGGCAGATGCCATGTAGTGAAATGACATGTTTGCCATGTAGTGATACGGTATAATATCCACACAACCAAATAAGTTAAACGATAGCCCCCACCCATACAAGATCTGTTTCAAAAATTTATACCTCTTGTCCTTGGTCTGATGGAATGTATTCGAATGTGGAGTGACTGAAGTCATAAACACAGCGTAAAGCACTTCACATTCGATGGACTATGTACAATCATGGCTGCTTCAAATAGTTAAAAGGCCTTCAATTATTAGAGCAATAATGTGTATTTAGGTTAGATTATGTAGTACAAATGCACATACTCTATGACATTACATGAATGATTATCATACCAGCAGCACTTAGAGAGCGCCTATCACTACGCCTTGGATTTGTATTTGATAGTGATTTTATGACGTTAATATACAGAATTGTAATTTTGTAAGTGTAGTGGCATAAGGATGGTCTTGACAACTGTCGGGCTCAAATTTGTGTGTGAATATATTGAGTTCCTGTCAAATCAGAGTCGATTAGTCACTATTTACAATAAACAAATGACAATCGTAATTCTAATTCTGTTACATTGATGTTGAATCATTTCTTTCCATTAATAAAACTTTATTTTTAAGAAATATGCAAATAGTTTTGCGTTTTTATGAGATAAACGTGATTTTTTTTTTGTGTTTTGTTTTTTTGGTGTGGGGAATATGAGATTTCAAAATATGAAATTACTGCTTTTTAACCTCCTAAAGCAGAGATTCCTATCTCCTCCAGAGGACCTTTCAGGTTCTTTCGAACGTGACACCTAATCCAACTGATCACTGCCTTTTGTGTAACGGCATTATTCTGATCAGTGTCGCAATGGATCTAGAGATGAGGTGGGAGGCGGAAATACACCCTGATTGCGACACCAGTTCATTGCAGACCACCATGCACATACATTCAGACATTTGTTCACACCTAGCGGCAATTTATCTTAGTCGGTCCTCTTACTGGCATAGTTGTGGGAGGTGGGAGGAAAAGCATGCAGCCATACTGAGAACATGCATACAAATTCCACCCCCTCCAAAACTTATCAGCTAATTATTAAATCTTTAATGAGGTAGGCAAGGAGTGACGATGGTTCAGAAAACACAAACAGTAGACAGTAGATTTTTATTTTAATTAATCTTCAACTCCGCCAGCTTAAAGAGATTCTTGTACTTTTTTTTCCTGTACTGCACTGCTACACCTGACAGGGGGCAGCACAACATAGTAAGCCCTTATGACTTGTTTAAACTTGTTCGTCCGTCAATTTAAAAACGATCATTTTTAAAAGGTAGTGCCATCTTTAATATGTAGCTTGAATAGCAGTAGGCTAAATTCATTGTCCTGATAAATACAGTACAATTAACAAATATGAGTAACAATTATTTAATTCTGAACCACTGATGTAAAAACAAAAAAAACCCGTATAAAACAGAACACATTCAAAGTACTTTATCCTGGTCTGGGTTGTGGTGGATCCGGAGTCTATCCCCTTGGCCATGATGCAGGAACACATCTTGTATTGGACTTCAGTTCATTACAGGGCATCATGCACACACCTTCATACCTAAGGCCAAATTAGTGCAGCCAATACACTTATAGCATGTTTTTGGGAGAACCCGGAGGAAACCCATACGGACATACGGAGAACATGCACATGCACACAGACACTGACAGTCAACTGAACTCAGGATCAAACCGGGGACCCTGGAACTGTGAGGGGCCAGCATATCGCCACCTTTTAAATGACATTAAATTGTAACTCTTATAACACTGTTCATAAGTCAACTACCCAAACAAAACACAATGGACAAAGAGAAAGGCCTCACAAGTAAGAGTAATGCTACAGAATAAAACCATAGTACTATCTTAGTGATTACTGAATTGATCAAATTTATCAAAGTCTGGCTGCTTTTTTGAAACTGGCTGGAAAAGAAGAAAAAAAAATATCAATGGACACTGAGATCAATGGGAAGGCTTTTCTTCTTTTTTCCACTGTTTTAGTAACTGTAACCACGATGGTAGCCTTCATGGTAGTCTTCATGGTGACCGTATTCTACTTCGGGGCAGTGCATACCCAGTGACTGCTGGATGGCCATCTCCTGCCTTCGCAGCTGCATGGAGTCGATCAGCTCATACATGATGGACATGGACCACATGGGTGATGGGTACCATGACTTCACATTGCCGTCTTTGCCCACCAGCAGCATGGAGAAGTAATCCGCACTGACCTGGAAGTAGTTCCTAAGGTCATGCACGAGGGAGGCAGAAAGGCCCTCACGCTCCACCGTTGCACTCCCTGCGATATAGAATGGGAAAAGACATGGATTAAATGATGCAGATGACCAACAAGCATGACCTGATGCAATCATTTACAAAAGTACACCCGCCAGACACTTTAAAAAGAACACCTGTACGTCTGTCCAATCAGCAGCAGTGCGATGCATAAAATCATGCACATACAAGTCAAGAGCTTTAGTTAATGTTCATATAAAATGATGTTATCTCTGTGCCTTTGAATGTGGAATGGTTGTTGGTGTGAGATTGGTTGGTTGGAGTATTTCAGAAACTGCTGATCTCCTGCCATTTTCACCCACAAAAGTCTCTAGAGTTTACACAGAATAGTGCAAAAACAAAAAACATCCAATAAGCAGTAGTCATGCAGGCAGAAATGCCTTTCTGATGAGAGAGGTCAGAGGAAAATGGCCAGACTAGTTCAAGCTGACAGGAAGGTTACGGTAACACAACCACTCTCTACTACCGTGGTGAGCAGAACAACATCTCACAATGCAGAACACATTGAAACGCAAGGTGGATGGGATACAACAAATAACGACCACATCAGGTTCTATTCTTGTCAGTCAAAACCCTGTGGCTATAATGAGCATAGGCTCACCAACACTAGACAGCTGAAGATTGAAAAAACAAACAAAAAAAAAAGTCACCTGATCTGATGAATCTTGATTTCTGCTGCGACATGGAGATGACTCCACGGACTCAACCTACCACGTGTCAAATGTTCAGCTTGCTGCTGGTGGTGTAATGGTGTGGGAAATGTTTTCTTGGCACATATTGGGCACCTTAGTACCCAATCAATCATCCTTTGAAGGCCACAGTCTATCTGAGTATTGTTGCTGGCCATGTGAATCCCTTTATGGCCACAATTTACTTGCTTCATCTTATAATGGCTACTTCAAACTGGTTCGTTGAAACATGACAATAAGTTCAGCGTACTGTAATGGCCTCTCCAGTCACCAGATCTGAATACAGTAGAGCAGAACAGGAGCTTCACAACATGAATGTGCAGCTGACAAATCCGCAGCAATTGTGTGATGTGATCAAGTCAACATTGACCAGAATCTCTATGGGATGTTTCCAACATCTTGTTGAATCCATGCCACAAAGAACTGTGACTGTTTGGAAAGCAAAGCCTGTTCTACCCACTAGAAGTATAGTGTCCCTCAAAGTCGGTGAGTGAGTGTATATTAGAAATGCACACAATCAATGTAATGCCTTATTAATTCCTTAAATGGAATTCTAGGCTGTATCTAAATATAAACCTGGAACGAAGTTGTGGTCCGAGTGCAGTCAAGGGTTCGAGTCCTCGCCCTCACTCAAAGGCGAGGTGCTTTTACACCATTTCACACTTTCAGACTCTGATATGCTACAAAGTTTTATTGCATAATAGGGTTGCCAGACGATTGGGTACACCTGTCTGGACTGGCCATCAGAATTGGCCATACTTCTTAGCTGGGTATGGATTCTAGAGGATACTGGAAAACTATGCAGAAAGATATCCCTTTCCGCTTCATTTGGAGTGAGATCTAATAGCTGTGCAGTTCACCGAAGAAGTGACCCACACTGACCATCAGCTTAAATAACAGGTTGTTAACTGGCACAATTCAGAAGTGAGGCTGAATAGCAGGTTCCGATGTTTGCGCCTTAAGCCAGGAGTTCAGTTTATTTATTTATTTAAATGTATTTCATTTGTGTGGACTTACTTTCGGTCATGAATTAGTCAGTGTAGGTGTACGTCGTTAACTTTTAAACATACATTTAATTTAAAAATGCATTTGCTTTATTAATGCTGACATTCATGGTATGTTAATGCTAACTAATGTAGTATATATTGTCAGTTAAAGGAGCCTTAATGAAAATGTTACCATCCTTTTTTTTTTCTAAGGGTGTGGATTACAAGTCACCCATCTTACCATTGATTGGATAGAGCTCCAAGACTCCACCCATGTCCTCCATGGTCCTCCCGGCAAGCTTTAACACAGACATGTGACGCAGCCCTGGAGCGTGAGAGAAGATACATTGGACATTTCAGACAGGCACAGGGCTCACAAGCGGTTCTGGTTAGCAAGTTACTGGACCATAAGGAAAACAGACTACACGAATATGTTCCCATAGATGTTATCTACTTCAAAAGCAGGCAGGTCATTGGAATTAAAGACGTCTTTTGTTGTTTTTTTTTTTATTTTCTGGTCTGTAAATGAGCCCCTAAAGGGCATCAGTCAATCTGTCATGCTCCAGACAGAACATGCCCTCTACCAGATGGCTGTGCATGAACCCGGCCATCCACAGATCCTACAGGACCATCATGTTTAAGTTATTGAAATCAGCATCAACTGTGCAAGTGTTCAGATATGGGCTTGAAAACAAACAAGAAACAAGAAATCAATGAAGCCAATAAAAGCAGCCAAGAACATTTTTCTTCAACAAGGCTGCTTGGTTAAAACACCTGGCAAGCACAGCAAAATAAAATGGCAACAGTACACATGTTCAGTAATTGGCAGAGTGAGAGAAAGCCCCCTTAGGGAATGTTGTCCTTCGTAGTATTTAAAGAAAGCATCTGATACCCAATGAGTCATGAAATGAAGTAGAAGCCAATAAAAACAACAACAAAAAACTTGACTATTCAGCATCAATATTTCCCATTCCTAGTACAGTGCTGCACACTGTAGTGTCTTCTCCACTTACGGGATAATCGCCAGTTGCCAGATAACTGGGTTTAAAATGAGTGTGTTTGAGCAGCATACTTGAACAGCAGAAATGGAAAACACTACTGTACATGAACACAACAGACAACAACACGGCAAAAAGTAAAAGTCCAACTCTAGCCCATGATGCTGACATGGCAAAAGTTTACTGACATTAACGGCTAGCTTTTTTGTTTGTTTGTTTGTTTGTTTTAGTTTCAAGAGAAATTTCAGTAGCTAACTAGTTCAACACAAATTGTATAAAATAGGTTGTTTGGATCGTCTTGGCAGATTAGCAGCACAAGCTAACTGTACTAGCTATGTACACTTAGCGGATGCATCAAGGATCTCTGCCTCTTCTTTCGAAGCTTTATTTTTCTTTGAAATGGCTCACATTTTAAGGAGAATTTGTATATCGAACTAACGTTGCAAGTGAGGAAGTTAAAAATGCCAGACTACACTACTGTTGGTCAAAGGAATCACTTGAGCCAATTGTTCAGCTGGATTTGCTGCTGTAACATCATACCTAATTTACATAGAATAGAAAGTCTGAAATCCTTTGTTACTGTCACTCTGTCACGCCATCATTGAAATCGTGGCTCTGTGTCACATGCATGCAGAGGAAATGATCGTCGTGAACGTAGGGTATGTTTCCTTGTTTTTATCCCGAGACAAAGCTATAAACATGTATTTGATTATCTCACCCAAGTGGCAGGCCTGACTGGTCAGGGCATGGAGCTGCTGCTGATAAGCCCACTCCTCATCATCAGGGGTGGAGATGACGAGCAGCCTTCGTCTCCAGCGAAACCTTGAGCAACAATGAATGAGAGAGAGAGAGAGAGACAGAGAGAGGAAAAAAAATTAGACAAGCCAAATTTAGACTGTAAGGAATGTGCGGTCCAAATGTTGCATCACCTTGTGTTTATTCGCTTTGAAGGATAATTCATTTTAATTTAATATGATATATACAGTCAAATGCAAATATTTGTAACTTCCATAGTTTTCCAAAAAAAAAAAAGGATGCAAAAAAAAAATAAATGTGGGCGTATCTTCCCACAAAGCAACAGTCTAGAACATAAGGGAAAGATTAAGAGATAAATAAATAAATAAATTCTTGCCACAACCGCTCTCCACACAAAAGAACTGAAGGTAGTTATAAAGACAAGGAAGGGTCTAAACGTTGTTCGAGCCTATTCAAATCATATTCAGAACAGAACTGCAATGTTCTGAAGTGATTTGGACGTTACAAATTTTTGCACGTGACTGTATGGTACGTTCGGGTCATTGTAGCATTGAGTCTAACAGACTAAAAACAGCAAATGATCAAACGATTTATATTATATTCATTATTATATATTAAGATCAAAAACCACTGGAAACCTAGAGAGGAAATTCTCCAGAGATCGGGACTTGTCTTCTTTCTTGCACGCAATTCCAAGCTTCCTCTGAAGCTCCATCTCTTTGAGGCGCGATGCGAAGGTGTCAATGTAATCGAACACTGCCTTCATGATAATAGGTACTTCATACTGTTGCTGTGACACAGAAGCAAAACAGGTCAATCGTTAAAATCTAAAGGATTGTGAAACTACCTCTCCTGCCTACTCAGATGGCTGACTTGCGATAAAGAAAACAAACCTTCACTTTCATGTCAAAGTCAGTCAGCACCATGAAGAAGTCATTGTAAACCATGCCGAGCTCCTTCCGGAAGGCCGTGATGAGTTCCTGGTTGATGAGCTCACTGACTGGCATGCTGCGTACTGGCTTGTCCTGCTCTGTAAGCCATAGAACAAAACCACAACACACACAGAAAGTCTGAATAGAACAAACGTCCTGAGTATTGACGGCAAAATAGGCAAAAGGTCAAAAGCTGAACTCGCCCATCTGGTAATGGTCCATCTTCATGGTCCCGTTGGATAGAGGGCCAAAAATGGTGATGATGGAGATTTTGCGCAGAGCCATGTCACACACTTGTTCCAGATACTCATCCTTCTGCTGACTGTACATTTTATTATTCTCGCTGGGAGTGGTAATTACCTGCAAATGGAGATGTTTTCCAATGTTTCAAATGGAAACACAATTCCAAAGAGTGCCAGAGTACTTATGTAGCCCGTATTAAACACACACACACACACACACACACTTCAAAGTTTTTTGTATTTGCACTTATATAATATACTCACAAGCAGACGTCTTCTTTTCTCAAAATAACTAAAGAATGTCTCTAGCGCCCTCTTGGTATCAACAGGCTTTTCGGTAGACTTGCCAACAGCATCTTTATCCTCAAGGCTGCTTGCTTTTTGCGCCACATTTCTGTTGTGAAGATTTACCTTGGCATCCTTGGAGGGTTTTGCCACTTTTTTCTCTGCGTTGTTCTTTTTCACAGACTTCTCGGTTCTCTCGGTCTTTTTCTTCTTCGCAGTTTTCTCATGGGTGGGCTTCCCTGTTTTGGTAGTCAGAAGGTTCTCCACCGGTTCACTCAATGTAGGCGTTCCTGCTTCTTGCTCTTCTACTTGTTCATTGATCTTTTCCCTCCCTGGTTTTTTTCCCTTTGGTGGTTTGTCCTTGGTGGGCTTTTGCCTGCGAGCTCCAGGTGAAATCTTATCTGTCCGGACTTTGTGTTTGTCTCGGTGTTGGATCATTATGTCAGAGGTAATGGATGGGTCAGTTGCAGTGCGTTCCCTTTGGTGGTTGCGTGTAACAGGTTCTATGCTGCTCAGTCGGGTTTTGTGACTGCGTGATGGTGGGTGTGGGTGTCTATGCACCACTGCAGTCGATAAAGTAGTGGGACTGACAGTGGTTGAAGGCAAAGTTGTAGGTAGTGTAGTGGATGCAGTAGTTGTAGTAGTAGTAGTAGTAGTAGTCGCAGCAAGCGGGGTTGTGGCTGCAACTGTTGTAGTTGCAGGTTTTTTAGTATACGTATGTATAGTTATTCTCCTTCTAGTACCTTTGGTGGTAGAGATGGTGGTAGATTGTGTGGTAGTACTCTGAGTGGGCTGGGGAGGAGGTCTTGCACCTTCTACCATATCAAGATCTTGAGAACCTCTGTGCACACTGGATTTGGGGTCTGCCAAAACAGTCCCAATCGACTGCACTACCTTTCCCTGCATTCCAGTTGCCCTACACCTTTCCACAAAACCTTTCTGTCTAACCTTCTCAAGTCTGCGCATAGGCGTCTTGTCTATTATCTCATACATTGCCTCAAGCTGCACTGGGTATGGGTACCTCTCCTCGACCTGCAAGGTTTTCCTCAGCAGCACCATGCCAAACTTGCCCTCCTCCAATTTCAGAAAGCTCATCAGCCTGGGCACTAAGGCTGGCTCTAACTGTTCCTCAACAATCGAGCCATCATTGCTCACACTTCTCACTTTGCCACCCATTTCTTCCTTTCCATGGAACATGATGATCTGCTGCATGTGGCGGTCTGCCATTTGGCAATACACGTCCGGCTTGAGCAAGCTCATCATCAGCCTGTAGTATCCGTCCGACTCATGCGGCGCTGAAATGACCAGCACACGGTTCCTGCCTGCAAACCTAGCAAGGATATTTATGGAGCTGGTGCGATTGGAGATCCGGAAGTGGGAGCTCGGAGAGCCCTGTCGAGCCGCATCGGTGTCCGTTTGAGCATGAAGCACGTTGGGTCTCTCCACGGGTTGCGTGTTTGAATTTGTTTCAGGTACAGGTCTGCGTCCTTTCAAAACTCGCCTCACAGGGGATCTCGAGGAATTTATAGCCTGGTCTGCCTGAAGAAGTGCCGTGTTCCCGGCAATGGCTGCAAAAGCGTTTGATTGCAATTCCATATGTCTTTTCACTGCATGAGTCTGTGTTTTTGTGAAATGTGTGCCTACAGAAGACTTGAAATCTGATGCTTGTGCTGTCCATACCAGAACACACAAAACCACATGTGTTTGAAAGGGCCTCATTGCAGTGGAGTCACGGGTAGAAATTCTATTGGGCAATAGCAAGTACAGCATCGCCCAGAGTAAAAATGGCCCGATTTAAAAAATTGAAAAAATGTCAAATTAAAATAATAATAAATCCCGTTACAGAGGACACAAATCCATGCAGATTTTGGCCTGGAATTGATTTAAAAAAAACAAACAAACAAACAGACAGACAAAAAAAAAAAACATCATTCATTCAAGTGGGGTGTCCAGATACAGGTTTTAAGTCAACATATAAAGTGGTGAATGTATTTATATTTAATATATCCTGAAAACAGAGTACTGTTTAATCTAGAGATCGAAACTGTCAGCTGTCATGACTGCTGCACGTTTAGTGTTTGTGTGTGTGTGTGAGTGTGAGGAAACAGCCACTGTGCTTTTTCCGCTAGCTGAACTCCATGAAAAACAAAGGCTTAACTCACCCTGAAATCACAACGGCGCTGTCCTGTCCGCTTTCATTTCCTTAACTAACGCCATACGAGCTTCCCGGGCTTCTTCTTACAAAGCATTCCTCTCCCTAGTCGAGCACAAGGAGCGGGACCACATCCTCCATCGGCTCTTATCGCCCTCTGAGGTCCACACATACGGGCAGCCTGGAGTAAGAGCATGCAGCTGTTCCCCTGTCCTCAGCTGCGTAGCCCCGCCCACCGCCTGCCTGAGACAGGAGCCATGGCCGTGTGCTTGTATGCTTGCTCGATTCAGTACAATTCACTTCAGTTTTATTTAACGCCTTTTAACAGTGAACGCTGTCACAAATCAGCTCTGCAGAAATCTCTGAACGTAAATGTGAAATTCATAAACATTGTATCCCTAATGAGTAAGCAAGAGGCGACGGTGGCAAGGAAAAACTCCATGAGACGTCATGAGGAAGAAACGCTGAGAGGACCCAAACTCACAAGGGGAACCTGTCCCTATCTGGAAAGTGCAATTATAAATAATTTCTCTTTTATAGCAGGGTGCGAATTACAGGGCAAGGGGGGATGGTTGACCACCCTAAATGGTCCCTAAATGGCCTTATGGCTTCTTTTGACGTCCCCCCAGAGGACGTCAAAAGAAGATGTAAGGGGGTGTCTTGAAGTTTTCACATACTATTAAGTTTTAATAGTGGGGGAAAAAAAATTGTTAATCAATAATAAAAAGTAAACGTCAATACGGATACGATCACCCCTAAAATATGTCACGCTATTGTCGAGGCACGAGCGCGTGCAGTAGGCTAAACGCGGGGAATACCATGCGACCGTGCGCTCGGTGAGCCGAATGCAACGGAGATAGCGTAAATGTTTGAAAGGCGCTTTCTTCTTGGAAAAGAAATGTCGTCATCTAAATATGGTTGTATCTCAAGCATAAATTTCCCACACGGTTCTACAAAATGCAATGTTTATGGTGAATGATTAAGATGAAGTTTACCTGTCGTCTTGAGGTCACTTTAAGGCTTGAGTGCGTGCGAAGCAAGCTGATAAAATACTGTTAATTAAAATAGCATACGACTCTGAATTCGAACGAATACTGTAATTTACGACCACAGAAATGTAAATTAGACCACATATGTTACTCCCAGCATGTATTTTAACTGGCTCCTATGTTTGCGCTTGACAGTAAGCTATGTGTGCGCACACGTTCTCTCATGATCATCCATTCAGTGGTGAAACGGTTAGGAATCAGTTCACTGTTCTGACATACCGAGATGGTGTGACGTACAAGACACATTTTTAAACATATTCTTTTTTGTCCTTCTTTTCGAAATTGTTCCATACCATATCATCGTGTAAGACGCAACCCTTTAGTCACGACTCACGAATGTCTGTTTTATCCGTGTATAGTTTTCACCTGTGAAAAACAGAGACCTTTTTTTGCATTCAGATTTCATTTAAGACCGGTGATGTCAAGAGTAAGAGAAAGGGAACAGACATAAAGCAGTTTTTTGAGTAAGTTGAATAAATAAATAAAATAAAATAAAATAAATAAGTCAATGTATAATTCGCACACTGCTGTATAGCCAAAAAATGAAGTTATAAACTGTTCAGTGATGGTGACTGGAGGGAAAACTGTTCTTAGCCATTGCAGTCCTAAAACGATCCAAGGAAGAACATCCACAGCCATCTTTATGGTTTTTATGCTTGTACAGTGGTGATTGAAAGTCTGTGAACCCTTTTTGAATTGTCTACATCTCTGCATAAATATGACCCAAAACATCATCAGATTTTCGCACAAGTCCTAAAAGTAGATAAAGAGAACCGGATTAAACAAATGAGACAAAAAAATATTATACTTATATATTTAATAATTTCAAAAATATTATGAGGTAAATGATCCAATATTACATATCTGTGACTGGCAAAAATATGTGAAGATTTGCTTTCAGTATCTGGTGTGACCCCCTTGTGCAGCAATAACTGCTCAGATCTTTTCTGCTCAGATCAGTGTATGATACCCTTCCATGACCAGCAAATTTGTACAGGTGGGGAATGAAGGAGGATGAAGTGTGCAAGGTATGTGGAGGGAGAGGCACATTGGCGCACATACTGGCAGGATGTAAGACTGTGCTTAGCCAGGGAAGATACAGATGGCATCATGATAATGTCCTCCGAGCACTGGCTGACATCTTGGAGGGACGGAAAAAGCGCCAGTCCCATAAGAGTCCAGTGCCATCTATTCAGTCATCAGGGAGGGAGAGAAGCCACACTCCTCCAAAAAGACCAAGAAGAGCCTCCTGCAGGAAGCACAATCATGGGAGATGAGAGTGGACTGGGAAAGGAAACTATGTTTTCCCCAGGACGTTCAAACATCCCTAAGGACAGACATGGTCATATGGTCTGAGGAGGGAAGAAGGATCATAATGATTGAGCTGACAGTCCCATTGGAAGTTGGATGCGAGGAGGCCTCAGAGAGGAAAGCCACCATGTACCAGGACCTGGTCCAGTAATGCAGGGATAAAGGGTAGAAGGTCTGGCTATATCCAATTGAGGTTGGTTGCAGGGGTTTCCCTGCTCAATCTGTGTGGAAGATGCTCAAAGCTTTGGGAATTACAGGAAGGGAGATGAAAACATCTACGCACAGGTTGGGGGAGGTAGCAGAAAGAGCATCTAATTGGCTTTGGAATAGGTGGGAGGAGTTTAGCTGTCAGCCAGGAGAAGATGGGCAGTGACTGGCCATCACTGCCGACCCACCAACTGGAGGACGTTGTGGTTTAGGGTCGAAACGTCTGAAGAAAGTTGGATGCCATCTGATGACATCTTCTCCTGGCTGAAAGCTACAGTAACAAGTAAGTGACTGCAGGAGGCCTCGGTTCCTATGTATTTAATAGCAACTAAACATTTCCAGTAACTGTTGATCAGTCCTGCACATCAGCTTGGAGGAATTTTAGCCCGTTCCTCAGTACAGAACAGCTTCAGCTCTGGGATGTTGGTGGATTTCCTCACATGAACTGCTTGCTTCAGGTCCTTCCGCAACATTTCTATTGAATTAAGGTCAGGACTTTGACTTGGCCATTCCAAAACATTCACTTTATTCTTCTTTAACCATTCTTTAGTAGAACGACTTGTGTGCTTAGGGTCGTTATCTTGTTGCATGACTCACTTTCTCTTGAGATTCAGTTCATGGACAGATATCCTGACATGTTCTTTTAGAATTCGCTGGTATAATTCAAAAGTCATTGTTCCAACAATGATGGCAATTTTTCCAATAGCCTTTTGGCTTGTCCATGTTAGCAAACTGCAGACGGGCAGCAATGTTCTTTTTGGAGAGCAGTGGTTTTCTCCTTGCAGCCCTGCCATGCACACCATTGTTGTTTAGTATTTTGCCCCACCTTAGACTGCCAAGCCAATAAAGTCATCGGTTCTAACTTGGCCACTACACTGTAAAAGTTCAGGCTACACTCTTGGCAAGAACTATCATTTTGTATATAACAGTCATGTGACTACCTGTAATCAGTTACCTCAGGATTACTTTTAACTTGCTCTATATTTTCTTATACCAAAGCTCTATTAAATGCCCAAATCTGTTTGGTCAGGAGGTGTTGATTAATATACTAAAAACATCATAGGTTTATGTGAATGCACTTGTTATAATACATTATTGTTTCTATAGTAACAAGTCATTTACAAGGGTTTATATGGTGGACACTTTGCGTAATCCAAATCTAATAAAAAAAAACAACAACTTAAATAAACATGCTCTAATATAAGATAAAGAATTATGCAAGGAGACATTTACTTAATATTTACGGAAGGAGTCTCCAGTTCTCCAGGAGGCTCTTTATAACAATTAGTAAGTGTTACACCACATTTTCTTTTCCAGTTTCTTTGTAACATAACGAGCTGTTTTATTAACTTTAAAAGAGACAACAAGGAGAGGTTGGTGAGGGAATGACTTTTTAATGTGAGTGACAACAGGAGCTAACTTGTTTCATGGACATTCCACAACATTAAATGTAAATACTTAAAAAGGGTGATGTGTTGTTTATTAATAATTTTTTTTTAAAGCTGTAATTGTTGGAAAATTGCTGTCGTATCAGAGAAATAAACCACTTCAGGATGGTAAAAGCAACTTCACATCACACGACCTTGTGGTTAATTATTTTCCTATAACAGCATGCCCTTTTATGTTGTATTCTTTAGTTAGTAACTATAACAAAATGTGTAACCTGATGTTTAAAAGGAAATATTAAGCCATCACAGATTGTTAGGATTTAAACAGCTTTTAAAGGACATGCATTATTAATAAAAGTATTTATTTGTTAAAAATTGACTGACAAGGAATACAACAACAAAGCAGGTTAAGATGTTGCTTAGTTGTCGTTAACTGTTGATGAGATGAAAACACTTTGCAACATAACCGCAGTCTTTACATGTACGGGTGCATCTAAAAAAAATTCGAACATCACGGAAAAGTTCATTTTCTCCCATAGTTTAATTCAAGAAGTGGAACTTTCATATTTTCTAAATACATCACACATAACGTGAAGTATTTCCAGCCTTTCTTCATTTTAATCTTGATGATTACGGCTTACAGCTCATGGAAATCAAAAATCCAGTATCTAGAATAAAGAATTTATAACACAGAAATGTCGACGTTAGTGTTCCATATATGAGAATATCTCAGGAATCTCCAAATCTCAGACTACGTCTTCCAGACCTCCGCCAGCCCTATCAACCTGTTCTACCATTACTTCTATTAACTTTTAGTTCCGTGCTGCTATGAGCTAGAAAGTGTGGTTTACCGCAGAGAGGTCAGGCCTGGAGAGTCTGAATGAACACACACACTGACACTTTTAGTTCTGTGCAGCCATGAGCTAAAAGTTAATAGCCTGGGATGTCGGTATGAGCATGCATGAAGTCAGTGTGTGTTCATTTTAGACCCCCCAGGCCTGAACGCTCCACGGTAAACCACACTTTCTAAAAGTTAATAGAAGTAAATAATTGTAGAACAGGCTGAAAGGGCTGATGGAGATCTGAGGACATAAATATGAGATTCCTGAGACACTTGGAAGTCTAAGAGTCGACCGTCTGAAGAGAATGTTAATTTATACACTCGATACTCGGTCTGGGTTTTAATCCTTTTGCATGAATTTCTGCATCAGTGCGGCGTGGCCTGGAGGCGATCAGCCTGTGGCACTGCTGAGGTGTTCTGGAAGCCCAGGTTGCTTTGATAGCGGTCTTCAGCTTGTCTGTATTGTTGGGTCTGGTGTATCTCGTAGATTCTCTATGGGGTTCGGGTCAGGCAAGTCAACTGGACAATCAAGCACAGTAATACCATGGTCAGCAAACCAGTTACTAGAAGTTTTGGCACTGTGGGCAGGTGCAGAGTCCTGCTAGAAAAGGAAATCAGCATCTCCATAAAGCTCGTCAGCTGATGGAAGCATGAAGTGATCTAAAATCTCCTGGTAGACGCTGCATCGACTCTCGACTTGAGAAAACACACTGGACCAACACCAGCAGATGACATGGCACCTCAAATCATCACTGACTGTGGAAACTTCACACTGGACTTCAAGCAGCTTGGATTCAGTTCCTCTCCACTCTTCCTCCAGACTCTGGGACCTTGATTTCCAAATGAAATGCAACGTTTACTTCCATCTTCCCCGTGATTGTGGTTGTGTACTGAACCAGACTGACAGATTAAAGACTCACGAAACCTTTGCAGGTGTTTTGAGTTAATTCGCTGATCAGAACTCTTCTCAGAACGACATTTCTGTATTATAAATTCCTTATTCGAATATTTTGAGAAGCCGGATTTTTGATTTTCATGATCATCAAGATCATGCTGTAATCATCAAGATTAAAACAAAAAAAAAGGCTTGAATATTTCACTTTTTGTGTAATGAATCTAGAATATCTGAAAGTTCCACTTTTTGAATTAAATTATGGGGAAAAATGAAGTTTTCCACAATATGCAAATTTTTCGAGATGCACCTGTATAGCAGCCTAAATGCCACCATTGCCTTGAGATTATGTGCGAGGTCCAATCTTATGTGAAACAAATCCTGTAATAAACTGATTAAACAAGGTGTGATCAGTTACCTAATTTATGTTTATTTTATATTACATCATTTAAATATGTGATCAGTGTGATCTAATGCATGTTTTGTGGAATTGATTCAACATTCCTGCTAAAAAATCCAGCTTGGTCTGGGTAACTACCAGCTGCCGAAACACAGCCCGAGCTGGTCGACCAGTTTCTGATTTACGGCTAAGAGTGCAATGTCATACACAAGTATTTTTAAAAGAAAATAACACACTACAGAAAGACAATTACAGATTCGCTAACATTTATTAATCAGTTTAGACAAGTAATAAGGAAGCTGGAAAATAACATACCAGCTGACAAAAATGGTCTACCATCTTGACCATCTTAGCATGCTTTTTGGCAGCTTGCACACCATTGGACTTGGAGGAGGACCACAGAGCTAGTACGCTATTTGTAACAGAGCCAGATAACACGGTCTGTGTACTGCTTGTATACTGAAAAGATGCATGGTGCTCACATACTGCATATTACACGTTTGGGTGGGATTATATCATTTGAAAGATACTGTAGAAAAACTGTAATGTGTGTGTGTGTGTGTGTGTGTGTGTGTGTATTATTATATTATTATTAAGTTTGGAAATATCGAGTTCTTATAGTGCCCTGCGATGGATTGGCACCCTGTCCAGGGTGTACCCCGCCTCGTGCCCGATGCTCCCTGGGATAGGCTCCAGGTTCCCCCGTGACCCTGAAAAGGATAAAGCGGTGTAGAAGATGGATGGATGGACAGATGGATGGATGGATGGAGTTCTTATAGCTATTAGGCGAGTTTAATGGTCTAATATTTTGAACAGGTTTACTCAAAACCTCAATAAATATGCTTATAAATAATATCAACTTAAATCAAATGACAATTTTTATTAAACGAAAAGGTGGGTGGAAATTTAGGGAATAAAGAGGTCTATGGCCAAAATATTATTCATTCATTCATTCATTCATTCATTCATTCATTTATTCATATTCAGTAACTGCTAGACACTGATGAGGGTGATGGATCCAGAGCCAATCTTAGGGACTGGGCGCAAGGTGGGAGAATTCACCCCAGATGGGATGTCAGTGCATTACAGGGAACCATTTACACACACTCACACACTCTTTGGGCAATTTAATTGAGCAAATCCAAGCAGCCTAGCTGCATGTTTTTAGACAGTGATATGAAACCGGAGAATCTGTTGGAAACCCATACGGACATGGAACACGGAAAACCTAAACCCAACCAGATTTCTTCAGATTGACTTGACAGGACGAGACCCCGATGATGTTTTCTACTGTTGTAGCCCATCTGCCTCAGGGTTTGATGTGTTGTGCATTCTGGGCTGCTTTTTTTTTTTTTTTTGTCTCACCACAATTGTAAAGAGTGGTTATTTGAGTTACCATAGACTTCCAGTCAGCTCAAAGCAGTCTGGCCTCTCTCAACAACAAGGCATTGCTGCAAACAGAACTGATGCTCACTGGGTTTTCTTGGGTTGTTTTTTTTTCACCATTCTGCATAATCTCTAGAGACTGTTTCTGAAATACTCAAACCAGTGTGTCTGAAACGCCACACAAACAGAAACTCAATCTGAGGATAGACCCGGGGACCCCAGAGCTATAAGGCAGCGCCGCTTGCCACTGCACCACTGCAGACAGGGTCAGTTGGTTCCGTTAAACAGACTACCGTTTGTCACCCTGAATAAAATACCTCTGAGGGTTTGATTCAAATTCATTTCTCTGCTTGAGTAAATCAGTGTTATTTGTGTCAGGAAACTAGTACATTCGGCATTAACAACAACAGATATAATGTTTCCCATACCATATGTGTTTAAAGTTCTAACAGCATCGCCACGTTTTCTGACTAAATGAGCCAATGTAATTAGGGAAGCACACATGAACACAGACGTGCTTACTATGCAGCAGCTAGTGAAGCATTATTGCCTGATTGTTATAAATACCAAGCCTGTAAATTACTCAGAATTTCAGAATTGTACTGAAGATTGCAGGCTAATGTGTTATGATGTGCAAATAACTTTCAGATGGCCTAATTTCAATAAAGCTTTAGGCCTTTCTTTCTTTTTTCTTTTTCTTTTCAGAGAGTAATACCCTGTGAGTCAGTTTTCATTCTGCTCATTGATTAATGGGGCAAATGCCTTGCAACGTACTAAGCCTGCTCTATTTTTTAATAAGCCTGTAGGTCCTGCCAGCTCTGAGCCCTGTTTAAAGCTAATACAAGTGTTCCCATACTTTCATGAACACTGTAAAATTAAGTGCTTCATCTTGTCATGCTTTGCCTGTGAATACTAAAATGTTTGTTTTGTAGTGTTGTTACCTTGGTTCACGGTGTACCATAATTGTTTGCCAAAAAAAATTTGTTGGTCATCTAAATATTAATCCATTCATTTTCTATTTCTTTACAGATGTGTCGCCTTATATACAGAGCGGGGAACGTATTGGACGCATCAACGTTTTTTTCAGTAAATATATTTCCAATGAGTTTATTCACATGAAATTTTCACTAGACTTTGGTATTAACTCAAGAGATCCGCACATATAAAGAAATCCAAACATTAAACTCCATAAATGAAGTTATGTGTAATAAAGCGGAATGACACGGGAAAAAAGTACTGAACACGCTAACTGAAACGTATTTAATACTTAGTGGAGAAGTCTTTGTTTGTAATGACGCTTCAAGACGCTTCCTGTGTGAAGAAATGAATCGGCCGCAGTATTCAGGTGTGATTTTTACCCGTTCTACTAAACATATTTGTCATGTATCAGAGAAGGAACTCTGGACTACAGTTCCCAGCAGCCATGCACCTTACTACATCAGTCACATGATCACCTGCACCTGAATCACGTTCTTGTTAAGGAGCACTCCTGTGTATATAGCCACAGTTTGCACTGCACTCCTTGTCTTACGTTTGTCTTTCTTTCTGTGTTTAGGTCTTTGGTTTATGTTTAGTCTTTGCCATAGTGTTTTGCCACAAGGTCTTAGTGTCTTTTTATGTTTTTGTTATGGTCTTTATTAAACTTATCATCTGCACTTGCATCCGTCTCCAAATCATGACAATATTGTCTTTAAATCTTGTTCAGTTGGATTCGAGTCAGGTGATTGACTGACTGGGCCATTCTAACACCTTGATTTTTTTTTTTTTCTTCTCTGAAACCAATTGAGAGGTTCCTAATACTTATTTCCCCCACTGTAGAGGTCCAGAGGGCTTTGAGCTGAAATATAATTATTTGACATAAGAACTTTCCACTAAAAATAACGTTTTGTACAAAATTAGGTTTTAACAGGAACCTTTCTGAGATGAGATACAATATGTCACAAAATAATGCTGCATTTTGATTCATCAGAATTAGCAAATGGCAAATATTTATAGCTGACAAAACTGAGAGAACTTAAACAAACTACTGAAAGGAAGTTTGATGAATTGAGTGTTTTGCTGCATAAATAACCTTGGGGTTGGTTAAACTTACTGCATGCTATGGTGTGAGTGAGTGAGTGAGTGAGGTATAGAGGGAGATTGTCATCTATTGGTAGTTCCTCTACTGACGGAAGAGTAATTGGTTAGTTTGTTCATTCATTCATTCATTTTCAGTAACCACTACATCCTGGCAAGGATCTATCCCTGGGAATTCACGGGGTGTCATTCCATCGCAGATACCATGCACACACACACACACACACACACACACACACACACACACCGAGGAGCAATTTATGGTTAGCAGTCCATCTGGTATGTTTTTGAGAGGTGGGAGGAAATCAGAGTACCTGGAAGAAACTCACAGGGATGCAGGAAGTCATCTGAGCTCAGTATCAACCCAGAGACCCTAGTGCACTCTACCTACTCCACCACCATGCTGCCTATAATTACTTAATCCAATTCATTAATAAAGAGTAACTCTGCCTAGAGTTTTGTTCAATGATAAATTTTGATTTTCTAAAATGAAAGGAAATTAGCGGTAAAAAAGAAGATTCCCTAGGGCCTCAGACACCTAAACTTTGCTCTCCCTGATTTTCACACCAAATCAAGCAAGCATGACTTGTAATTGAAAGTGAAGGTGTGAGATAGTGAGTGATGGAGGAAGGAAGAAAGAGAGAGAGAGAGAGAGAGAGAGAGAGAGAGAGAGAGAGAGAGAGATCGCCATCTACTGGTAGTTATGTTACTAAGGGAGGATTCATTCATTCATCTTCAGTAAAGGAGTTTATCCTGGGAACACTGTATGGGATGTCAAGCCATCAAACGGCATCACACACACACATGTTCACACCTAGTGACAATTTTTCATCGCCTATCCACCTACCAGTATGTTTTAGGGAGGTAGGAGGAAAGTGGAGAACCCGGAGGAACCCCACATGGACACAGGGAGAACGAGTGAAACTCCATACAGACAGTAATCTGAGCTTGGACAATGTCCCACTACTAAATGAGGATACAATATACAAAAAGATTAGATTACACTTTGATGGTTTTATTAGAATGGGATAAATTGCCACAGCAACGTATTTTTTTCTTCTTCTAAAAATCCCGTTTTCTTTTGTTAAAGCTAAATGGCTGGAAATTGCTATTTACTTCAGTTTTTACTTCAGTTTGGACTCATGGCTCTGCAGCACCAGTGTTTTCTGGAGCCACCAGCTTTGAATGAACAGACAAAACACACACACACACACACAGGGCCTGGTAATTTAAGCCTCTTAACACTAATGCATGTGTTGCTGAGTGAGCACTGGACAAGAACAAAATGGCTTCAGGAAATTCATCAGCAGTTTAGAACTATGAAGATTGATAATATGTCCCAGTTTTGATTTTGGCAGTGTGTTAAGATAGAATAGAGGGCAAATACGTAACCGGTGCAAGTCCTTGGAAGTACAGTCAATAGGATAAAATGGCAGATGTGGTGGGTATGTGGGAGGTGCCTCTCAGTGATGGGATTTACCAGATTGAGTTTGAGCATGGAACCACCACAGGGAAACGTGTTATTTATATCAACGGAAAGGTGAGACGAAATGTTTTATTTATATGCTGTTTCGATTTCTAGTGGATGAGAAACAATGTAGGTCATTCACAGTGTCATCATATTACATGTTCAATACACGTTGCAAACGGTTTCATTTTAAAGGAGATCCTCAGAAGAGACTGGATGTTCAAACTGGTGGGCAAGGAAACATTTCCTGTTGGACGTACAGGCGCAAAAGCTACTATAAATATCGAAGCACTTACCGGCTTTACTTACGAGTACACTCTGGAAATCAATGGAAAGAGCCTCCAGACTTTCATAGACAACTGGGCCAAAATATCCATGACTTGGCTGCTGAAACTTGATGGTGCTGACTGCAGGATTGTTCTGGGTAAGAGAGAAAAAAGCAACGCAGCAGGAGAAAATCTGTTCAGAGAAAATGCATTTAGGGTAAAATAGCTAGCGTGTAATTATCTATGCCACTCGTTATCTTCAAGGAGCACATTGTCTTCAAGTGAATCTCATTTAAACCTGTGTGTGCAGTCTTCTTGCTTACTTATTTTCCAGACAAGCATACAGAGAGTTCTAGATGTTTGTAGCATGTGTAATTACAGGATTACAGCCATAGGCATACTCCTTTGCCAGATGTTGCAATACTCCTGCATGTCCTCATGTGCTCCATTTTCTAATGTGTGTTGTTTAAATAATTCTGGTTTCTATAACTTATCAGAGAAAGACACCATGGATGTATGGTGCAATGGTCAGAAGATGGAAACCACGGTAAGTTACTTTTTGAATCATGGTGCCGACAAGTGGAATGCGATAAATATAAGTATAAGTACATATCCATTTGCTGGGATATTCGTGTGTGCTGTGCTTTGGTCGCTAATGCATTAGCAACTTTTATAAGATAAGATAATACTTTATTAATCTCCAGACGGAGAAATTTGGGACGATTTGATCATAAATCTGTGCGTTTATATTTGTAATTATGTACAGGGGGAGTTTACAGATGACAGCACTGAAACACATTTCGCAGTGGGAAAGCATGAGTGCTGCATAAAAGCCACTAGCAGTGAGAAAAAAAGAACTGGAGTAATGCACACTCTGTTCGTGGATGGGACAAAGGTCATGTGATCAAGAGGAAGTACCTGTTTCACTTTTGAGTACTTGAGGCCAAGGTGGAGAAGGAGCAGAGACGTTACTTCCTTGTGCACAAGCACTTCTGAATCGAACGTTAAGCTAATTAATAAGCTATAGTCAGAGCGGCATATGCTTTGTCTGGGAGAAAACCAGTACAGATTTCAGCCAATTAAATTCATTTGAATTCAATAAAGACTGCATTGTTTATTCTATTTTTGTGTTATTTCAACGTATACATTTGTAGAAATAGATCTAGAGTCTGAGAATTGGTTTGCCAGATTGGATTCAAATGTTTACTTATTTTCTCATTGCAAGAATGCCTTTTCATGCACAAAATAAATCGAAATGAATTGCAGTATTGTGTGCACCGGAACACATATTGCATTAACTGATTATGCCCCACTTCATTTTAAGCTCCTATCTGTGTGTACATATGCAGTTAAACACATGAGGTTGTGCTCAGATTAAACGCCGGGGTTGAGTGATAAGTACACCACATTTGTTGCTATGCGACTTGTGTGTTCGGGCGTGACCACATGGATGGCAGCTGCCACTCTTAAAATAAGCCTTGACACCCCAATTCTAACCACACATCTTGTGTCTGAGAGGTTTATTACTCCGTTGCAGTTAATGCAGACTTAATGAATCTTATCTTGCTCATGTTTATTTAGCATCAGGCATTTTGATCCAATGCCTTGAATAACTACCGAGTAACTATTAAAGCCAAGATTGTAACATCATAATGTGGCCATTCATTTTGCACCAAGAAACAAATCAGCTATTATGCAAAAGCAACACTGTCTTAGAGATAATTAGATCATGTCTTTGATGTACGTGAAGGACAGGCGGTGAGGTAATACAGAGATGATGATGTAAAACAGCTTTTCAAAATCCTTGAATTCATTCATTTATCTTCAGTAACCACTATACACTGGTCAGGGTAGGGGTGGACCTGGAGCCTATCCTATGTAGTGCCAACAAACTGAGCACGTTGGTGAGGAAGGACAGCTCTGTAGTGAGGATGGAACTGGATGGTGTGAAGATAGTGACTGAGAAGAGGATGAGAGGGAAGCTGAAAGCTATCATGGACAATCCTTCTCATCCTCTGTATGCTGAACAGGGAAGGCTCGGGAGCTCGTTCAGCCACAGATTCATCCAGACACGTGCCTCAAAACGTCTGGGGAGCTCTTTCATGCCATCAGACTCTACAATGTCACTATACCCAGTAACTCCTACTCCACTGACTGAGTCTCTCTCTCTCTCTCTCTCTCTCTCACACACACACACACAAAATTGTCATTCCACACATCTTGCACATGTATATATACAAAGAGAACTCTAGCATATGTACATACACAGAGATCTATTTTACTGTTTCTATTATTTCTATTGTATAGGTATTTGTGGAATTCTACCCCCCCCGCCCCAGGTGGATCAGTAAAGGTACATCTTATCTAATCTTATCCCAGGAACACAGAACGTGAAGTGAGAATACATCCTTATTGACTGTCCATTGCAGTGTTCTGCTCACACACATTTACACCTGGGGCAAATCTTTTTACTGGCAATGTTTTTTGTAGGTGAAAGAGTACCAGAGAACCCAAAATTAACCCACACAGACATGGAGAGAACATGCACAGAAACCCCCCCACACACACATAGACAGTAACCCGAGCTCGGGCTCAAACCTCAGAGTCTCTAACAGATCCTAATTCTTAATTTAACCGATATTTGCCAGCTTATTATCTAAAACACGGACACAAAGGTACTGCGGACTGCACAGGTTTAGCGCAGCCAGGGCCGTAACAACCCTGCTGGAACGACTAACCCATTTTCCCAACACACTGCGCAGGTTTGTTGCAGCCAGGACCGTGACCAACGCTCCACAGCCGCGACTTTCCTGTAGGAAACGTCCCGAGGAGCGAGCACGCGCAATGGTGTGTGAGAGGATCCGGACGGGACGGAGAGCGGCGCAGGAGGAAGCGGAACGTTCGCGTCTTTGCTCGTGAAGCAGAAAACAATACAATCCAGGGAGACGAGAGACCGGAACCGAACAGAACATGACTATTACTGTGGTCGGCAAGCCCGTGATGTTCGCGCATAAATAGTCAGGCGGCTGTACTCTGTGTGGCCGCGCGCGCTGAAGTGAAGACAGAGAGGGAGCAGAGCGGAGTGCGCAGAGGCGACACACTACAGCGGGCTAGCGCGCTAGCACATCACACACACACACGCACACGCACACACAGCTAACCGGCGCTCTCTTTCACAGTTGTTGCGTTTATTTGTTTGACTGGTTTTAAACGAGGCGGCCAGAAAACAATGACGAGGCCCGGGCCGGGTCACTTTATTCTGCACGACCCGAGCGGGTTTTAAGGGGCCTGTACTTGTCTTTTCTTTCTTCAACATGGCTAGCTAGATAGCCTTTAGCCTGTAATAACAAACACTTGGTGATTTCAGCACGCTGAGGGTTTATTATTATTATTATTATTATTATTATTATTATTATTATTTGGTGTGGTTTTTGTGTTTTCCTACTCCGGAGGCGGAGGGAGGATATGGGGAAGCTGTGCCGAGCTGACCGTCTCCATCTGCCCCTTCAGACAGGATCTGACCTCGGGAGAACTCCCAGTCTCCCTCCGGCTTTCGAGCTTCTTCACTGGGATCTGCTGTTGGGAAACATGACCATCACCCAGGCACACTTCAGAACCCCTGCTAGTTAGTTGCGCGGTGTTTTTGTTTGTTTGTTTATTTGTTTTATCTCGCTTGGTTATAGTGTTGATCTCGCCACTCCACAAACCTAGCCCTTTTGCAGGATTAATAAACATTAAGTGGTTGAAGAATATCGTGTTGTGATTTGGAGAACGCTCAGAGACGGCATTAAGACCCCCGGAGAGACCTGCCTGGTTCTCTGGAGATGGTCTAGTTTGCTGCGTGAATCTTCTAGAGACACGTTTATCTCGAAAGTGCATATTGGAGCCTGTTGAGAGGCTTTTTTCATCCATCCTCAGAATGAACTACCAACAGCATCTCGCCAATTCTGCGGCGATCAGAGCCGAGATCCAGCGGTTTGAATCCGTGCATCCGAACATCTACTCCATCTACGAGCTGCTGGAGAGAGTGGACGAGCCTCTGCTGCAGAACCAGATCCGGGAGCATGTGATTGCCATCGAAGGTAAGACCGGTTGAAGTTCAGACTCTTAATGGCATGGTCATTTATGCTTTATGCATCTCTTTTATAGCAGCCTTCTTCCTTGAGATCCTGCAGGTTTCATCTCCGACCCAAATCTAACACACCTGCTTTAGCTGATCGAGAAGTTCTTAAGGCAGTGACGAGGCAGGATTATGACCCGGGCTGAAGTCTTCAGGAAGGCAGATCTCCAGGAACATGAACAATATTTCATTGCACTTTGCCCATTTTTGGTTAGGTCGTGGTCTGATTTTACTCGTAGACATCTAATGTCCTCGAGAAGTTTTTATTGCCTGGACATCTCATGACAGATCAACACAGAATGGATTTGATTAGATTTGCACAGAAAGAGATTATTTTAGTCAGCAGGTGTTTTGTTGTATAACTTAGTAGCCAAGAGTTTTGGGCAGAAATCCATGCTTATGAAACGCACGGGCATTACATCATCAGATGATCTCCGTCGCATGTACTTTTCGGATTGGGATAAGATTTCCGGACGTCAGGATGTCTGTGATTATTGTCCGATTTGCACAGGGTCTTTTTGTATAAATCACAGACATGGGAGTGTCTTCAGAGTGTATGCACGGCTGTTACGCCGACATTTCGGTGCCCGTGCGTACTACATACACGCCATTTTAATACAAACGCATTGATTTAACTGAACAGTATTTATTTATTTATTTATTTATTTATTTTTACATAAGCGCTCATTGTCTGCACGTTAGATCACATGACCATGACCTGTATGTGTACTTCTGGAAGACTTGAAACTGAAGAAAAAGCAGATAACACCAATAGATAATGGAACATACAGTGTATTACCAGTGATTATTTCTAGTGGTCATTTTATAGCCGGAAAGAATACAGCATAATCTTTATCAGATACGCGCGTGCACAATCTGTCAACGTTACTGACATGATGGATTCGGACGGGACCGAAATCGTTCATTAGTTCATTCAGTTCGATTTGTATAGTGCTTTTAGCAGCTTTGCAGGAATATATACGTTTTTAAATGTGTAAATTTTATCCCGAATGAGCAAGCCATAGGAGACTCCCCGAGATGACAGGAGGATGAAACCTTGACAGGAACTAGTTTCGAAAGGGAACCGATCCTTGAAAGGGTGACACCGAATAGTGCAATTATTTACAAAAGAAAAAAAAAAACCCTTCTCTAACCATGTACTACATGTTCAAAAAGTGCACTTGTGTAAACAGGAAATTCATTACAGTTTTCACATGAAGTCTAAATCCCAGAGATACTACAGCATCAATGACATTACCGCACATCCGCTTCTAAAAATAATCCAGTGCCAAATAATTGGTGTGAAAGACCGCAAATACCTGCAAGTAAAGTGCGTTACACATTTAGTACCTGTACAAACCTCAGTGTTCTCCAGTGCAATCCAACACACTGATCTGATTCCTTGCTCTGTTTGTCCCAGATTATTTCCTAAAATAAATAAATAAAAATATATTTTTCTGACATGGTCCAAAATGGTTTGTGTCACGTAGTGTTCGTGGTGTTCATCTCGTGGTGAACTTATTGAACCGACACATCTGTTGAATATGTTGTCGATTTATTAATTGCGACTTAATTTGGAGGTGTACATTGTCGGACCCGATGCAAAGATTTATTCGGACAGTGTAAGCTTCGGGGAGCGAGGATTGGGCCTTGCTCAGGCATGTAGAAGGATCAGGCTGGCCTCCTGTACAAACCTTAAACAAACCAGGCTAGGCTAGCTCCTGATGTTTTCCTCAATAGGGCTAATTAAGTGTGTGATGAGTGCAAGCGAAAGTCATCCACTGGGTCGAAATGAACTGCTCCTGCTCTGTGTGGTTGTCTTCCACACGTAGTACGTCGTAGCATTTTTCTTCACAACGTTCCTTAGATTTCAGTCCAGATCAGTGCAGGATTTCTTGTACACTTTTAAAACTTTTTTTTTTTTTTCCTTTCCCTGCCAGGCTCTGGGCTTGACATATGGCAAATCCCAGCTGGAAACTGATACAGGATACGCTTCTTGATCTTTCACTCGTGAGAACCGTAGGATGTCTAAGGGAACTATTTGTAGCGGAAGATGGTCAGAGACCGGATTCTGAAAGAACGCGGGGCTGTGTGCGAGCGCAAGAAGTAGACGGAAGAATGACCGAGAGAAGTGTGTTTCAGTTTTATGGAAGGGTGAATGAAATCGTGAGTGACAAGCACAGGAGGGAAAAGGGAAAGCCGTGACTGGAAATAGAGGCTGAATTCGAAATGAGAGGGAAAGCAAAAGGACTGGAGAAGTGCGCGTATTATATAATCGGCTGATTGCTGCACTGGAGCATCAGAGAGATGCTTTTAAACAGTGGTTATATAGCTTTTAAACATGGTTGCGTATAGCGGTTATGCAACCACGTACTATGCCACTGTCCCAGGATGCTGATGTTAGGAGCCTGTGTGTCTTGGAGAGATCGGACAACGCGCAGTACACTCATTGTTTCTTTATGAATCGCTCCCTCTTTGTGGTCATCTTTGTTCAGAATGTTGCTATGGTAACCCTCACCACATTTTAAAACGTACACGACACATGCAGAGCACATCTGTGAACATGTCGTTATGGCCTGTCTTTTGTAAAGGGCATTTTTTAGCATCCTGGTGCAGTAAATTGGGCCCAGCTAGCTATCATTCTGCCCTTCGGATTCCATTTGACTTTGCCTCATGTGCAGTGGCCATGTGATCAGAGTGCTCCGTGAAAATGGCGAAAGAAAAAAAAAGGAAAGATCCCAAAAGCAACATAAATCTGCTCTCTCGGGTTAGCTGAGGCTTGTTCGTAATTACAGAGACCAGTAGATCAGTACCCGGCCCGTGTACCACATGGTCCAACGTGGTCCTCTTTTGCCCTTCATCTCTCTTAGTGAGCCCAGAGAGGAAGGGGCATGTTTGCAGTTGCAAGATAATTTTAGCACCACCTGCTCCAGTGCACTAGCGTGCTGTTCCCGATCATTTCAATCAATTCATTTCAGTCAACACACGTCTTTCCTAACCGAATTGTTTTGTTTTTTCCTTGGCTAAATGATGCAAAAATGATTTCTTTTTGAAAAAGTTTAAAAAAAAAAAAAACAACACTACCATGTCACGTTTCCCACAGGTGATCTGGAAGAAAAGGGAACCGAGTCCGCACGCAGAATGTCAGCAGATCCTCAAATTCAGATACCAGACTCGTGTCATACTTTAAAGGCTGCGTGTCATGGCGTCATTTGAACGTCAGGGTCGCTTTGGCATGGCAACAGAGTTAGGGATCCCTAGATCAGCAGAGGCATCATGCATATGGCGATGCGGGTTAAAACTCCAGCGCCTCCTACCCGGTCTGCCTGGAGGGTACCGTTAATGAGTGGCAGCCTACAGCTGCCCTGTGCAGTTCGTTAAGAGCATCCGGACAACAGAGCGCAACACCAGGAGGGCTGCAGCAGAGATGCCCTATATCTGTTTAGATTTAATTAGGAATCCCTCAAGAAGGTCCACTGGGGCCGCTGGAGAGAACTGTGTGCGCATATGGGGGGCCCCATATGTCTGAGAACCAGCTATGTCAAGCCTGGGGTCAGGGTTGAATTAATTGACTCAACCCAGTACAATAAAGTTACATTAATGGTCTTGGTGAATGTCTGAACACAATAGGCAGTAGCTAGCTGCCCCCTTTTGTCATAAGTTCAGGATTATCATTTATATCACTAACTAGATGTCTAGATTTAATCCACAGTGCTGTTGAATTCTTGATTCTGCCTTGCATTACAGGTTTATATAAATGTGCCTGTTCAGCTAACTCATAACCGGAACGAACTCGTTTCATGGGTGTTCCATGACATTTAATGTAACTATAAATGGAGTGCCGTTATTGAATTATAGCGTTTCAGTGCGCCTGCGACTGTATCTGCATGATGATATGCACCATGATTAGCTGATTGGATAGCTGCGTGATGGAGCAGGGTTACAGGTGTTCCTATTACAGTGGCCAGTGAGTGTATATGTGAAGAAGAATGTAAGGAGTAACAGCAGTGTACTTCAGTAATAAATGTAACGATTTCAGTTTGTAGTGAAAGTTCAGTGTACTTCATGGTCATGTGATTCTTTTCTGCTCACCACAGTTGTAAATGGTGGTTATTTGAGTTACTGTAGACTTCCTGTCAGCTCAAACCAGTCAAACCAGTCAGCAAAGCTTGTCTGCCCACAAAACTGCCACTCACTGGATGTTTTTTTTTTTGTGTGTGTGTAAACCCTAGAGACTTCTGTATGTGAAAATCAGCAGTTTTTGAAATACTCGGCCCGTCTGTCACTAACAACCATGATCAAAGCTCACATTTTCATGCATGATGTTTGTGAGCATTAACTGAAGCTCTTGACTGTGAAGTTTATCTGTGTGATTGTATACGTTGCTCTGGGGCTGCAGCTAACGATTGTTTTCATAATCGATTAGTTGGCTGATTATTTTTTCGGTTAATCGGAATTGTTGGTGACTCTGGGTATCTGCTAAAACTAGCGGCGTCGCATTACGCGTGTATGAGTTCATGCGCCGTCGACTAGGAAGCGGTTATATACTATACGTTATATATCATACGTCCGGTTAGTAAAAAAACCCGCTAGTGTTCCTTTTGAGACGATGTTGCCTTTCTGAAATGGATACACTAGACGGTAGAGTACACAGTGCATAGTATAAGTGTACAGTACGTCATTTCGGACACGACTTTAGTATTTGCTCTCCGAAGCGTGTTTTCAGAACAGAAGTAACGTAGTGAGTAAATCTCCCCCCCCCCCCCCCGCCGCACAGACCGACTAAACCATAATGAGATTCGTCGACAACGATTTTAATAATCGATTATTATCGATTTTATTGATTAGTTGCTGCAGCTCTACATTGGTCTATTTCCACATGATCGTCTGATTGGAAAATGGCATGAGTGTACAGGCGTTCCTAAGAAAATGGATGGTGTGCGTATATTTTATATCTACAGTTGCAATCAAAACGATTCAACCCCCAGTGCAAATCAGGGTTAATTGTCAAAATGTACAGACGTTCAGCTGTTTGCGACGAACAAATCAAACAAAAGCGATTGAAACTGTTTAACACAATGAATGCTTCAACTGAAAATGAAACTTATGACTTCTCCTGATTCAAAATTATTCAACCCCATGAATAGAATCCCTGACAACAGCGCAAATATGCAAAACAGATGAAGTCAAGGGCTTCATTATTTGCACCAGGTGTGCTTGAGTTGGAACTATGGATGTGACGGTGAGGAAATTTTATGTCTGACAACGCCGGTAATACCGGGATCACTAGGGGTGGGATGGGGGTGGGTTTTGTTTCCCCCCTCGCTTATGAATGCCCGTGCATCCAAGCACAATCCTTTTTTGCTTTCGAATTAGCGGCAATTCGGGGGCGGAATTTGCTTGAATTATGGGTTCGTTAATTAAACCATTTATTAAACCAAATCTTCCGCCATCGTCTTGTCAATGAGCTCACCGCACTCTCACTCGTGATAAATGAAATCTGAGTCCTGCTGATCTGTGCTGCGACTCTGACTCACTCATGCTGAATTGAGCAGACGCATTCAGTTTTTAATTGTAGCGTCCGTTCTCTAACCGAATTCAATGGTTTTTATTACTATAAAAAGGCAAAATGGCAGTGGGGGCGGTGCCGCGGTGGGCGAGTGATGTAATCAGTGTGCGGCCCCAAAACCGGGAACACCGACTATCGCAGCAAGCCTAGCTGGAGCACATGAAATATTTTAACAGGCTAGAGGCAGAAGATATATGAGATACCTGGACGGGGCAGAAAAAAGAAGCTATCAACGGCTGCAAGCAGATTTCTGGGAAGGCAGGTTGTGAAAAACCCTCGAGTGACTGCAAAAGATGTGCAGCAAGACTTGGTGTAACAGGCACTGAGGTTTCAGTGAGCACGGTAAGGCGCCTACTAAACGCAGAAGGTTTCCATGCCAGAACTCCAAGACGTACACCACTACTGACCCAAAAACACAAGAAAAGTCGCTCAAAATCATATAAATAAGCCACAGAAGTTTTGGGATTCTGTTCTGTGGAGCAATGAAATAAAACTGGAACTTTTTGGCACGATGGATCAGCATCTGGAGGAAGAAGAATGAAGAAAGAACACTCTGTGCACAGTCAAGCATGACGGTGGCTCGGTGATGCTCTGGGGCTGCTTTGCATCCTCTGGCACTGGAGACCTGCAGCATGTGGAAGGCGAGATGGGTTCATTGAAGTATCAGGAAATCCTACGAGAAAACGTCGTGCTGTCTGCTAGGAAGCTGAAGCTTGGACGTCATTGGAACTTCCGACAGGACAATGATCCCAAGCATACCTCAAATTCCACCAAGGCTTGGGTGCAGAAGAATCCTGGAAGATTCTACAGGGCCATCACAGTCACCTGACTTGAACCCCGTAGAAAATCTCTGGTGGGATTTGAAGAAGGCGGTTGCAGCACGCAAACCCAAGAATATTACCGAACTGGAGGCCGTTGCTCATGAGGAATGGGTTAAGATTCCTCGGGAACGCTGCAGACGCTGGTGCCTGGCTATGCATCTCGTTTGCAGCAGGTCATAACAGCAAAAGGGTGCTCTACTAAGTACTAAAGATGCTCGCCATGAATAATTTTGAGACTGGAGAAGTCATTATAAGCCTCATTTTTAGTTGAATTTGGGGAAACCACTTGAAGCATTCGTTGTGTCGAACTGTTTCAATTGCTTTTGTTTCATTTGTTCATTGCAAATTTTGACAATAAACCTGATTTGCAATGGGGGTTGAATCTTTCTTTTTGCTTGCAACTGTATATATTCTGTATATACAGTGTGTGATTGAGCGCGCTAGACAGGGATATAAATATAGAAATGTACTCGTACACTATGTCGGGTACTGAAAATGCACTCCCGTATTATGGGTCATGGTACTGCTGGAGACTCCAATACAAAGAAGGTAGGTATATTTTTACTGAGTACATGTTCCTTTTCAAGTCTAATTTAAAAGGAAAGGTTGCTGAAGACCGCTGCTCTGGGTTTGCTTCTGGCCTCATCACTTGTCTTTTTCTCTCTCCCCCTCTCTCTGTGCTGGATGTTTTGAGTGTGGGTGGTGAGAGACTGTGAGTTCTCAGGCTGAGCTGAATAGAGATTTGTTGTTTCCCAGTCAGAGGGAGGGGGAGAAATGACAGACATTTGCACTCCATTTTGATTCTTCTATGTTTTTTTACTCAAGATCAGTAACAAGTGAAGTGTGTGATGGGTAAATATAAAATATAATCCCCCCGCGCCCCGCCCCCAATTCGATCCTTTGCCAATTTCAACTCGCTAGCTAGTTCTCCCATATCACATGACCGTGAAGCCGAGCTCTGCATCTTTCCGTACTGCTGCTCATGCTACATCACAGAGCAGCGCACACCTGGAAGAAGGCACTATCTACAGGCTCCCGAGAGGCGCGACAAAAAAGTATCGCTCTGATTGACTTGTGAGAGAGCATGGGATCCCTCCCACTCAGAGTGCACAGCCAGTTTTGTTCTCTAAACTCCCAGACACGAATGGCTATAGCATTTTTAAATTTATTTATTTATTTTTTAAGGATTCGCACACTCCAACTCTTGTTGACAGGGCAAACCTTTTTTCTGTTGCGCCACTCAGGAGTCCTGTTTGACCATCTTAATCTTCTGTTAATTAGTCACAGTGTTCAGAAACCTAGATATGGGTTTATATGGTAATTATGCACTGCTTCGAGGCTCCAGCTTGGTATGCAGTCATCTCATATATTCTTCAATAGCATTTGACATTATGAAACAGTTTTGGACTGGGATCTTTTAGCCGGCCATGATGCAGCACTGTGTGCTCTGTAGCGTTTCCCCAGACAAATGGCGTTCAAAGATGGAGTTGAGAAACGCTCAGTTTCCCAGCAGCTATTTAACGCCCCTAGGAGGTGTAAGGCATAAAATCGTGCCTAATGTGAAGAGCTGTGGCAAGTGGCATTATTGAAGTCGCCGTGCTGGTAGGAATGGCGGAGGATCCACTTGCCACTTCAGCCCCAGGGGTATACTTCTTAAATCTTCACAGTTGGGAAGCGCCATAGTTCACACTGCTTACACAGTGCCTCTTAATCTGTCTATGCCATGCAGATCCAGGTTGTTTATTTATTTATTTATTATTATTTAATGTTAATCAGTGCTTCAAAGCTCTGCATACTGGTAGTATAGTATGTAGTGTGTGTATATATGTATATAGTAGTAGTATTTGTTTTATTTTATTAATTGTAAATGTTGGTAAAATCTGAGAGTGGAATGATGAACTTTCCCTGGCTGGCAGAGCAGTCACTGACTGTCTTCAAGCTAAGACTAAAGACCTACCTCTTCACCGAAGCACTCGGTTAATCCTTTTAAACATTCCCTTGGCTTGTGTGTTTTCTTTTCTGGCTGTACTATCCTCCTCCTAACAGGGTTTTAACTCGAAGGTATTCTTAGCTGCTGACCTATTAGACTAGCATGTGGATTTGTTTTTGTTCTGCTAGTCTCTCTGGGTATGGGTGTGTGCAATAAACGATGTAAATGTAAATGAGGTTGTTAAGGTCAATATACCTTCTTCAGCCATGGAGAATTGGAAGGGAGATAGCTGTGTGGCCTGTCGTTAGTTTTTCTGCTGGGACTCCCTGAGGAAATGGCAGTTCTGATCTGGGGATGCGGTGATGTCATGCCTCTCAACACCGTCCTTTGTTGTGACCTTGGCTTGCCGTGATGCTTGCCTGACTCCTGCTGCGTGTCACGACAGTAGATCCCTTTGAGAGATACTACTGTGTTTTGTTTATAATACTATAGCCTGATGTGTCGGGCGGAACATACACATACACCTGTAGTTCTTCCTGTTTTGTGCTTTTATTTCGTTTTCAGGAAGGAGGTTGTTGGTAAACGTGTTACAGCATTGCAGCGGGGGAAGGTGACTCCTCTTGGGTGCTGTGGGCGGAGCTTTGAGAAATTTAGCAGCGCTTGAGAAAATGTAAGGAAGCCTGAGCGCACCAGCTGTGGCGTGCAGCTGCACCCGGCGTTACTGTAAGCAGGACACAGGAGTCAGACCCCAACCCAAACAATAGCCAAGCTCTGATTCAGGTCTCATGGAGACAAGAATAGAATGTGTGCAGCAGTCTTCCTGCTGTTTGGCCATGATGCATCCCTCCCACCGTGTCCCCAAGGACCCAGGTACCCGACATCACTTCCTGTGCATCGATCACTAGCTGCGGTGTTCCAGTCGCTGCCGGTTTGTGACGAGCCGTCTGGTGGACGCTCTGATAGGTCTCTTGCAGCATCACTCATGATCGATATGCCGCTCGTCAAAGACATCTATACAGTTTCCTGATGGGAAGGAAAAGAAGTGTGTGTGTGTGTGGGGGGGGGGGGTTTGCAGGAGGAAGAGTTGTATCTATCGTTAGATCTAATTACACTGCAACAAGATTATACAGCTCCTGAGACATAGCTAATCAGGACTGAAGATGGATTTTTATGTCATTTATTATAAATTTCAATAATTTCCCCCTACAGTCTTTTGATTTGATGTAATGATATGAAGTTTCTCACAGCCTGAAATGTCATTGAGTGAGCAACCACACCTAAAAGGTGGACTAGAGAAACAGATTTCACTACTGGTCAGCTGCTTTATTCCTCCCTTGCCTTTTTTTTTTTTTTTTACTTCCAAAAGTGGAATTTCCCCTCAGCATGTTTCATGTTGGAAGCAAAGGACGTACATATGTCTTAGATTTGAAACTAGTTCGATGGGAGAAAAGATCTAGACATGGGATCTATTTTTGGCCTAGGGTTGTACACTACCGTCACGCCTTGACCATAAACCCCTTCAGTAAAGACTCATGTTGATTATTATGACTTATCTTTTTTCGGCTTGACTGAAAAAAACCCCCCCCATGCCTCTGCTTCATGAGACCTTTTGCTTAATGTAGTATTAACTCAAATGCAGTCCTGGTTTCCATGGAAGCTGTATGGGGAAGTTCATTTCAGCCACAATAGCCACTCTAAATAACTGCACCACAATGGGAACAGCAAGCCTAATACCGGCAAATAATCTCCGACCAGAAGTGCTAATCGATCCTCTGTTTTTGCAGTTTTGATTAGAACAGACCGGGCAGCAAAGTGATCTCCGAAGACTGCTCGTGTCATGAATATCAAATAGACTCCGGTCGGTTTCAAAGCCTGATGGACGACAGACTCAAATACCGAGTTAGCCGAGCCTACGTGTCTATCCGTGCATTTTGGGTTCATTAATACTATAGCTCGTGATGGTGTGTGAGAGAGAGGCCGAACCGCTTTTGAGAGTGAATGTGTTGCATCAATAGGAGGCACTCTTCCCATCTGCCAGTGTTTAAGGGGGAGAAAAAAAAAAAATCAATGGCGCTTTCCTTGTGACAGGTCACCATCTGTCGGCTCCTGCCCCCACTCCTCGTGTTAACGCTGCAATTAATGTATGTTACTGCACGGTGTAAGTCTGGTGAAGGTCCAGCCCATGCACAGTGACCCAGTTCTGAGAACAAACTGGATGAATTATCTTAATATATATCTATACACCTCACTGTTTCTCCTGTTATTGCCTGGCTGATATTTTGGAATGTCTGCGGTTTCCTGTTGAACACCGGTTTAGAAGACAAACCTAAGCTTGTTTTGTATACAACAGAAGTATTCGATTCAGCTTCGGGAAGGTCCAGTTACATAAACTTCCTTCCTTCTAAAAGTCCAGATAAAGCTGCTAAGATGATCGGATAGCAACAATAGTTCGCTTTTAATGCTTATCCAGTAGTGATTTTAGTTCATGGCTACCAATTACATAGAATAAATCTTATGTAAACAAATCAGCATTTCAGAGTTAGTCTTAGTCTTCATTTACAAAATAGCCTGGGAAAAGTCTTTTTAGAAACTACTTTTAAAAAAAAATTCTTCAAAAAAAAGTTTATTAAAAAAATTTGAAGTAGGGGCGCACCGATACTAAATCTCTCAGCCGATACTCGATTATTCAGCGTGATATCGACCGATACGATAGTTCTGCCTTTTAGACCTTCTTTTAAATGGATAATGATTAATTCCACAATTCTGAAGGAAATGCAAATAAAAACTTTATTCGCTCCATCTCAGCAAGTTGTTCCACAGTAACTGGTCTCATCAACAGAACACACATGACTCTCATGAACATGAACACACGAACTCAATTCTGAAGATTAAAGTAAGATTATTAACTTATTGAATGTTATTCATTCGTATTAACATCGACTGAATTCTAAAACAAGCCTCCTGTTAGTCTCACGTTCACTCTCCACAAACACAAGCATCTCTACTCCATCATTAACATCAAACTGGTCGTATATAATATCAACTTTTTATATATTAACACTAACTGGATATGAAATATACAACTTTACAAATATATTTTTCTGTGCTCTATCATATATATATATATATATATATTTTTTTTTTGTGTCAACTCATTTTCATTGAAATCTTTCATCAGTGTACAGGTGTTTTAATTTAGTGCGAGCAGCGCGGCAAAAAAAATAAATCGGACTGTACGCTGAAACTCCCGCTTCACTGCTGCAGAGTCCGGTGTAAAATTTTCGCAGTGCAGACATTACAGAGATTACCAACTGAAGTTTTGTCATCATCTTTACACACAGCACGTAATCCATGTGTTTTCCCACCCTCTTTTGATTGACAGGATATAATCGGCCCCGGTCGTCGGATGTTTTTAAACCACTAGCGTGAAAAATAGCCTTTACCGGCCGATACACCGGTGCATCTCTAATGTGAAGTTGATATTAGTGCTGTTCTAGCTGACAGTGTGATTTGCTTGATTTTGTGTTAGACCTCATTTTTTTTGTTTCCCATCCAGTGTCTACAACGTCTCCTGTGCATTCTTCGACCGTCTCTGCATTCTTATGTCTTGCCACGACCCAGGCTGTTCTTAATGAGCCTTCATGTGCACACCCTTGGGCTCTAAGAGAATGGGCTAGCACTCTTTTATTTGCTTTATTTCATTTATATCACCTGACTACTGAAATAACTTTCTGAGCGAGTCTCTCCAGCGCTGTAGTGAGTCTTTGGTCAGTTTACGTCAGTGCATGTGATTGGATAGGCTGCAGCAGGAGCTCTGCTCCAGAAGCTGAGATGACTGTGGAGTTATGGAACTGTAGACAGTTTTTGCACCCTCTGCTACAGTATTGATTTTTTTTTTTTCCAACTACTCGGTTCGGTCCGATTAAATACTTTAATGGGTCCGCGTCTGGACCGCAGTACGCTGGTTGATGAACCCTGGTATACAACAAGGCTTTCTAGTTTGGACCCAGTTGCTTATTGTATGTATAGTGATATGGCTGCCGTAGTTTCAATATTCCAAGGATCATCTGTCACTGTTAGGATCAGGATGATCTGTAAAAGGGAGGTGAAGATCTCACGAGCGTCTGTCCTATGCCATATAAACTATACCACTTTGTTCTAGAAAAAGAAAAATGCACAGAGAAGACAGTGCAGCACCGTTGTTTTGACAGCTGTAGACTCCTTGCCCTGGAACTTCTATTTAAGTCATTTATTGTGGACAGGATGCCACAAAAAGATGACATGATCTCACACACTCACACATACACACAGCTGCACTCTGGGGACAGGTGTTCAGGTGGGCTAGGGTTACTATGGTAGTGGTACTAGGTTGCCAGCATTAAGCTAATTAACCCCTGTGGATGTCGCTGTTGGCGGCTGCAGTGATAGCGGGCCATCTGTACTGACCGGGAACTGGTCCTGACCCCAAATCCCTCCTTTACATCTTTTTTTTTTTTTTATAATCATCCTTTTTAGTTTGTGTGAGATGGAGGCCCTTGTGTACATCCATACATTTTCTGTACTGCTTATCCTACACAGGACCTATCCCAAGGGAGCCACCAATCCCGGTGGCGCGACGCGAACGTGCAACCACTTTGCCGATCATATACGCTAATCAGGCCTCTTAGCACTCGGAATAAACATTGAATACGTTTTTAATCTTTACGCTTTGTAATAAATCATACATCTGCTATAGCCAGTTAGTGTACTCACAGGTTGTGTGGGTAGGTAAGGAAACAAAACTGTCTCATCATTTTTAGATGATAATGTATCACCCGAATGCCAGCAAAGCAATTGTACTGCATTTGGGAAAAAAACAAAACAAAACCGTGAACTATGATGGATTACTTGAAAGCTGCAGTTTGTTGTATTTTTTTTTTTTTTGATAATGAAGACAAGTAGGGATGTTGGGAATGCCTCTGCTGCAACCAGTCTAGTTCTTCTTGTTACTAATTTGTGTTGCTGAAACACCCTTAAAATATACTTTATACAGGAAGGAAGTTATTGAAGAAAAACTGTCAGACATTTGGCTGTGCTGTGACCTTTCTTGTTGGCTCAATTCCAAAATCAAACCAGGTCATCTGCTGGTTGCAACGATAAGGCCGTATAAATACTCCAAGCATTCAACCTCTTTTTTTCTTGAGATATTGCACAAACGATAATCTTGGACAGACCCATGGCCGGGCAGACAGACGGACGGAAAACATAACGCCTCCATCACCTAGTGGTAGAAGCGTAAAAAAATGCTCTATACCATGAGCAGCTATGATTCACCCTGACAGTCCTGTGATTGTAATTCAGTCAGTGGGGTGTCCGGTGTCGGGTTGAATTTGGAGGGAAAATTTGTACACACGTGTCCTACAGCAGCTCAGGTACATCAAGTGGCATCATACCCCAACTTTAGCCACGAAAGAAGTCAGACTACCAGGTGACAGACAGGAGCCAGCTTCCAGTTAGTGAAGTGAGAGTATAGAGGGTATGCACTGACGTCACTTTCCCACTGGAACACGCCCCCTCGGCTGGTCTGAGTGCCAAAACTTCCAGCTAAATGGCTGGTTTTAATAGGGCAAGCTGCGAAAACGCTAGCATAAATAAAGATTATCAGGTTAAATTAAAGGCAGTTGGACTCGATAGTGACCCTTACAACTTGCCCAAGAACCTGAGGTCCATGGATATTGGCATGTGGCCAGAAATCGGTTTTCCCCACATTTATATGTACCTGAAGCCTGAAGGAATACAAAAGCCTTGACGCTTGGTCCTACTTCAAGGCGGGATTTGTTGGAGAAATTAAAGTTAGAAGAACATCAATAAACGTTCTAGTTGTATGTGGACAGGTATGTACAAATATTTTTATTTCATGATATCATTTTATCTGCTAAACCGTAAGCTAGCTAGGCCTAGTTAGTTTGTAGCGAACACTGCTTCCACTTACTAAGGTGATATATTTGTGAAGGTAACACACAGTCAGAGAATGTATGAGCCCCCGTTATTCATCAATGGAAATAGGCAGCGTTTAAAAAGAAATCTGGAGCAATTTATTCATCATTGTACATGAACATCACATGCCAAAAGAGCTTACACTCACACTGCTCCACTTAGTAAAAAAGGACTGAATGGTTTTCTGGCACTCTGTAAAAAGATTGCTCTGAAGTCCATCTCACAACAGCTTTTTCCCATTTTTTCCCCATTTTAATGCTGCAGCTCAGTCTTTTTTTTCCACTCAGTGGGCGTGACCGCGGCGAGTTCCGGCTACTGTGACGTCACGTGCGTACCCTCTATAACAAACGGGGATCGGAAAAGGCGTTTCTTTGTGCTCTAATTTGGTGGGAAGCTAATGAACAATAGCTGATTTTATCCTTTTGTTGAGTTTGTATCATCATCATTGTGAAGTTGTTTGGCTAGTACTCATGATAGAAAGCTAGTGTCTGATGGGAGGTTTTTCTGTTTTTTTGTATTTCAAACTATTGGGCAAATTGAAATACAAGTATTGGGCAATATGACGTAGTCTGGGGCATCTTCTTACCTCGATGTTTAACTTGTATTTACTGCAGCATGTTTTAGCTAGAGTGCTATAGGCTTGTGCAATATAACAATTTAATTGTCCCTACATGATTTTACACGGCATGCTGTGTCTAATGATGGCAAATTCCTATTATATATTATATTAAAATACCATTCTGTCACGTCAAATGGAGTATGTTCATTAATATGAATTGAAATCTATCAACTTATGTTCAACTTCGACTAATATAACGAACACTGGCCCATGCCTAACGTGTTTGACAGGCTGGAAAATAATATACACAGATTAGATAATAAAACCCGAGATCACAGATCAGATAATGAAATACACAAATTGGAAGCGACCGGATGTTATAGATTTGCTCTCGTTGCCATTAGATATTTTAGACCGTTAGCTTGAGTTAACTGGCTAGTTTGCATCTATAGTTGTTGATGACGTGTAGAGCCAAGTCCGATATAGATGGACACGAGCCTACGTAGCAGCATACCGTGAGCTTCTAGAAGAACGATCGAGAGGCTCAAGAAAGCCAGAAATATAAAGAATTCATAACATTAAATTCCATAAATAAAGTTGTGTATGACAGGAGAAAAGTATTGAACACACTAAAAAAGTTCTCCAAGGCAAAGAACCAACTGAAATCCATAAGTAATTACACCCTCTATCTGTGCAAATTAATATCAGCTGGGTTAGTAAATTGATGGTCTATAAAAAGGCTTTTTGTTACCAAGGTGTCACACAAGAAACATCTCATGACGGGTAAAAGCAAAGAGCTCTCCCAAGACCTTCGCAACCTTATTGTTGTGAAACATATTGATGGAATCGGATACAGACGTATTTCAAAACTTCTGAATCTTCCAGTAAGCACCATTGGGGTCATTATCCGCAAGTGGAAGCAACATCACTGTCATCAACCGGCCACGCACAGGAGCTCCTCGCAAGATTTCTGACCAGGGAGTCAGAAGAATAGTCAGAAGAGTAGCCCAAGAGAAAAGGACCACTCAGAAAGCGCTCCAGAAACACTTGGAGGCAGTAGGTGCCATCATCACAGAGAAAACAATAGGCAATGCACTCCACTGCTCACGCTCACCCGCAAGACTCCACTACTAAAGAAAAGGCATGTCAAAGCTCGTTTAAAGTTTGCTACAACTCATTTGGACAAGCCTATGAAACACTGGGAGAGTGTAGTCTGGTCAGACGAGAGCAAAATTGAACTTTTTGTCTGTCATACTACACACCATGTTTGGAGAAGAAATGTCACTGCACATCACCCTGAAAACACTACACCAACAGTGAAGTGTGGCGGTGGAAGTATCATGGTGTGGGGCTGTTTATCATCACATGGTACTGGCAGACTTCATATAATTGAAGGAACGATGAGTGGAGCCCTTTACCGGGAGATTCTTGAGAAGAATCTGCTGCCATCCACCAGGATGATGAAGATGAGACGTGGCTGGACCTTCCAGCAGGACAACGATCCAAACATACAGCAAAGGAAACTCTGAAATGGTTTCAGAGAAAAAAATCCAGGTGTTAGAATGGCCCAGTCAATCACCTGACTCGAATCCAACTGAACAAGATTTAAAGACAATATGTTTAGAAGAACGGGTCAAAATCACACCTGAACACTGCAGAACATTAATTTCTTCATACAGGAAGCGTCTTGAAGCGTCATTACAAACAAAGACTTCTCCACTAAGTATTAAATACGTTTCAGTTAGCGTGTTCAGTACTTTTTTCCCGTGTCATTCCGCTTTATTACACATAACTTCATTTATGGACCTTGATGTTTGGATTTCTTTATATGTGTGGATTTCTTTAGTTAATACTAAAGTCTGGTGAAAATTTCACGTGAATAACCTCGTTGGAAATATATTTACTGAAAAAAACATTGACACGTTCAGTACTTATTCCCCCGCTGTATATTCTGAGAATAAAGTATGGTTTAGTATCACTGCACACCTGCACTTTACAAAGCTGCATCAGACACTTTATGGAACACTAAACATATTGCTGCTACCCCACCAATGGTTTACAGTTTACAGTCCATGCTCTGTGGATTTATTGTTCTGCTCTGTGTATTTATTGTCCTGCACTCACACTGTTGAAGTCTTGGATATTGTCACGTGTTGCCCCACGATCCTGGAGAAATGACATTCCGTACCAGTGTATACAAGCTATATAGACGGATGACGATAAAAACCCACTCGACTTGAAAAGACACCCCCCCCCCCCCTGCCGGATTGAGTTGAGCTCCACTTTAACTGAATCATATCCAGCATTCATTGCAGTCCTGATCATTGACACGACCGCATAAAGCCTGACGCAGTTAGTTTGTATCCGCACAAATGGATGTAATCAGATCAACGTTAATAAGCAAAAACAGTCACGACAAACGAGGAATCCAGAGGTCTTCCAAAGTCGCATTTTCCTTTCAGGCGCATTAAAAGGTGCTCTCCAGAACCGATCCACTATTGGATCCAACATTTGATGTGCTGTGGTACTAATAATGCCTCCGTAAAATAAAAACAAAAAACAAAGCAAAACCCACGTCCCTAGTTCTACGGCCTAAAGTAGGGAAGATTCTGGCCAAAAATCCGTTATGTGTGAGGCAAGGGCAACCAGGCTACGAGAAACCTGAAGCTAATCGAACCCGAACCCAGCCTAATCCCAGCAGTTACTTGAGAACTCCTGTCGGGTTTGGACAGTCATGTCAAACTGTAAAGGAACATGTAGCCAGCTGGCTGCTGTCTGAGCCAGTGATTTTATGTGAATCCGGTCAGAATGCTAGTGACTCACTTTTGCAGCAGAGAAGGGTCGTCTGGCCTAGAGACGCAGGATGACATCATGCTTCTGTGCCGGTCTTAGTCATCCAGTTGTGTGAAAATATGTGGTGCGCATCAGTCATTTAGAGTGAGCACGTCTCTCTCACTGGTACATCTAATCCGTGATGCTATCAGATTTAGCCCCTAATCTCACTAGTCAATCAAACAGTTATCTTACATTTCATCTTACTGTAGCACTGCGCCAGACAAGTGAGACAGCTGCTTTACGAATAATCCACACCGTGATGACCGTATGATCTCCCGGATATGCAGAATGCCGACTACTGCAGTAGGACTCTTCTACATTTTCCCAGAACTTAAGACTCTTTTATCTGCTCATCAGTGATGCACATTTCATCTCCCTTACGTATTTATTTATTTATTTTTCACCCCTACACAGGATAGGTCCCACGGTCTTATTTGTCCACTCCCCCCGCACTTGACCTCCATTTTGACCTCCGTGTTTCACACCTCCTGTCCCGTGTAACTTCTCACTCAGCGTTTATGTATCCTAAGCAGTCGCTCGTCCTCGCTGTGTTCAGTCCGAGATGAACTGGAAGGAAGAAAAGAGAGGAAGCATTTATTTATTTTTTTTTTCCTCTCCTGCACTACAGAAACAGCGTTTGGATATTTGGAGGTCTTTTGTTTGTTCCCCTGAGCTTTGTTCGTTAGGGAACTGAATAGACTCACAGCTGTGTGTGTGTGTGCGTGTGTGTGTTTTGCGCGTGCACGTGTGAAGAATAAGGGCTGGGCTGTGGTCTGGCATGAAGCTCTTCCTCTTTCTCTGTACTGCTTTGTCTCTCGTTCTCTTTCTATGAAATGGAGCACTGTCTGACTCATTCACATCATGGCCTTGCTCTGAACAGAAGAGGGGGAGAGGCTACTTGGGTACTGGAGGCCGACAGAGAGGAGGAATGAAAGGGAAGGAAGAAGACGTGTTAAAAAAAAAAGAGAACACTGTTGCTTGTGGAGAGCCATCTTGACATTTGAGGGCTGGTTAGAGGATGGAGCGGAGAGCACTCAGATCAACGTTTGTGGCCTAAAATACTGCTTGGAATTGAATTATGCTCAGAATTGCAGCTGGCTTGGTGCCCTCTTGGGGAAAGTGGGTTAGTGGTGGGAACGTGCACACACAGAGCCTCAATTCTTCTCCAGCTGCACAGTGAAGCCCCTGACATTTCTGTTTTTGACCGTGTGTGTGTGTGTAACAGCTATGTATGTCTGCATGTATGTTCGAGCGATGGGGTGAGTTAGTACCACACAGAAAGATTCTTTTCCTGCAGCACACCCTGAAGTGCGTTATTCCTCTCGTAACAGTCCGTACAGGATTTCTCCGAGTTTTCAGCGGTTGTTGCCACGCAAAAAAAAATGCTCGATTTTGCTGCGGCTTTTGTCAAAATTCGCGACGCAAGTTTTCTGAGTTGTTTTTTTTTTTTCTCTTCAATGGAAAACTACTCGAATTGGCGAAATCGCAGTGGCGTGAGATTGTTTCGCGTGCGTCTTTTACAGTGGTGTTTGTTGGTAAACGAGCGCATTTAGCTGTACTCATGTTCAGCGCACATGAATCCAAGAGGGCTTTGGATAAATGCGTGTCGTGATGACGTCACCTGACGTATCTTCGCCCCAATCAGCCCGCTAGTGGTTTTAACTAAATGGAAGTATAAGCCGTTTCCCAGTCGATCGCACATAACGCAATACCGCTAGCTTTAGCAGAATTCCCAGATGCTCCACAATCTGCACAGGGTTGGGGAAAGTGGTGCGGGTTGCTTAGCTGGAAAGCTCCTAATTCAGCGTGCCACATATTTCATCTGTTGTTCCCTGGAGCCGTGAAATCATGCAAATGGAAATTGTCCTCAGAGGACGAAGGACGGACACGACGTTAGGGATGAATAACCGAATTTATGTATTGCGTTATTTATTTATACTTATTTTCATGTGCGTATACTAGGATTGTGTGATACAATACATTTACATGCATCCAAGATCAAAAAACACTTGAACGTGCTCATAATTTAAACTGCAGCGTTACCTTTTTCATCCCCAGTGTCACAAACGACTCGATGATCCGTTCTAAAGGATTCGTTCTAAACTCCTCCTTTCAGAGAGCATACTCTGCTCTGATTGGTCAGATTATTCTCTGCTCGTGATTTACCGTTAAAAAAAAAAATCATCATAAAAGACCGGATAAACATTTCAGGCTTCAGGGCTTAGCAGAGTAGGTGAGGGAGTCGTAATATTACCAGCAGTGTGGTCAGGAACTGCTTGATGACCGTGGCAATCACGAAAACTCATCAGTGCACAGTAAAAAAAAAACCCCAAAACGACACGGAACAGTGCACTTACGATCTCGCCATATGGCTACAAAAAAAAAAAAAATCACATTTAATCACTTTCGAACTGCCATCTACGTTAGCATCGTTTGTAACATGTTCAATTTGAAGCTTTGTTGTTGGTTAATTTGATCATTTTAGGCAAAAAAAAAAAAAAAGGACCATTTTCAGCGTAAAGTCATCAGTGACGTCTGTAACGAATAAAATGAAGCGAAGTTAACTATAGACTTGTCTGATGTTCGATATGTCGAACATGCGTTGATTGATATTTCACATTAACGAACATGAAAACGTTCTCCGTTTATCTCGACCGGACGCGAGAGCACCCCGTGAGAGCATGTGAGATGGGTTGAGGGGGCGGGGCTTCCGGGTGACGTCAGTTAATATTGCACAAATAGTCAGACTCGTGTGTCAATTGGCTGATCTGTTTTATCGGCTGCTCTTTTTGGCGCATCTTTAGTGTACCCTGATATTAAATCGTGGCGCTCCTATACAAACAGTGTAAAGATTGGCAGGGCTGGTAATATCATATATAAATCCGGATTAAACACCACTGGATGTGGACGGTGTAGAAATGATCCAGTAGTTTCATCACGCATGCCTAGTGTAGGGGCGTACGTTTACACACACGTTCTGTGTGTTGTCCCGCTTCTGCCAAGTCAATTAGGAGAGCAACCTGACACTCAGCCTAGAAGCCACAGCCCAAGTACGTGGCATCAGTGTGTCATGGTGATGGTGTGTCCGGGCGTTTCACTCGGCTGCTGCGTTGTGAGTCTCCAGCGTGTACTCATATTCACACATGCTGCAGAGGTTTCTGTCTACTTGTTTTTATGCAAATTCTAAATTTGGATCGTGCCGGCCTCGGCCGAGCCGCCAGGTTCGGCCTCTTGATAAGGAGAAGCTATAATTAAGGATGACGGAAACTCGGTGACTTTTTTGAATAAATAATGAAGTTCCAGCTTCTCCGTGACTTCTTGGTGACCTCACCCTGGGCATTCACAGTAACTGAGCGCGACGGACAACGTGGAACACAAAAGGCAAAGCGTTTGTAGTTGTACGTGTAGACTCCATTACAATGCCTTTCCTCAGACACTAAGGATCTGTTTACACTAGTGCCTTTTCGTTTTAAAACGCATAACGGTTGCTACGGTTACGCCCGTCGTCTACAGTACTCCGGCATTTTCGACCCTCAAACACTTTTGACTTTTGGAAACGCAGTTGTTCAGTGTAAACGGGCGGAAAGGAAGACTTTTGAAAACGAAGGTGTGACTCCGCCCACATTCGCCCCCTGATCGGGTTTTCTGGATCATTGCGTATCCTTCCCTGATTCGTCAAGCCCCTACCACGTGACCATTACGCTACCTCGATCGTATACACACCACCACGGAGAACGAACCGCGAGCTTTGCTGGCTTTGTCGTCATTCTCAGCAGCCATTGTGCAGTTCAGTTCTGTGTTTTATAAAACTGCAGCTGCTACACGCGCACGAGGCGAGCTACGATTAGAGAAGTCTCCGACAAATCTCATGTCAAGCGCCGTAATCCCTACGTGGAGCGCCGGTTTGTCGTGCCTGCCGGAGTCTAGCAGCCGGCTTCCTGTTTACACTCGTATACGCGTATCCGGTGTGCACGAATGGTCATGTGACATGCGTATCCGGTCGCGCAGTGTGGACGGAGACCGTTTCTGAAACGCGGCGGAGACGCCAGCGCGGACGAGGATCGTTTTCATTTTGAAACGCCGCTTTAAAACAAGAACGCACTAGTGTAAACAGGGCCTCCGATACACGGTGTTTGGAAAACCACGGTGTCGTGTGTGATGTTCGGAAAGATGCTCGATCGTGATACGAGAGCCTGTAGTTGTGTGTTTCCTGTGCCGGGATATTTTCCTCTCAGACAACGTGATGCACATGACAATACACGATCAGTGGTTTGATGTATGAAAGATGCATGTAACGTGGCCAACGCGGTTTCAGTGCACTCTCATGTCGACATGACCATACAGTATTGTGCAGCTTAATTTGAATCCAAATATTTAAGATGTAGGTGGACATGCTTTTATTCACTGGCACAGACGGTTGCAAAATTGTCGTATCTTTTGTTCAGTAAAAAATACAAACAAACCCCAAACCCTGTATGTTACACAGGATTTAACATTTCTACATAATAGTATAATGAGAAATGGCACGGTACCACTTTTTGCTTTTCTGATCCCTGTTCTGGTTTTGAATCTGCTGAAATTTCTTTGAACTACGAAGCTTTCAAATGAACCATTTTTATTTGATGCGTTTCACTTACGGTGTCATCTAGAGGTCGACCGATAACTACGGAGGGCAGTACCTGCTGATAACCCGAATGGAAACATAACACTCAGAGTAAGATATTGCTGAACTTTATTACGAAAATAAACAGTACTGACTGTACCATGAGAATGTGTTGTACTTTCCTCAATTAAACGAGTATAAATAATATGTATTAACTATTAAAGTGCACCTATTATGGTTTTTCAGACGTTCCCTTTCATGTGGCGTGTCATGTCGCTGTTTGTGAATGTAAAAAAGTCTGCGAAGTTTCTACATCAAAGCGCACGACAGACGGCGTTATTGACTCTCAAACGAAGGAACCGATTCTGAACAGCTGAATCGAGTCGTGAGTGATTCCAGACTTTACTTCCTGTACTAACTTACATAGGTTTGTAACAAAAAGCCCCGCCTCTGGTCTTCATCGGCTGCTCGCTGACAGCGGTAGACCAATCACGACAGACTGGGACGTCTGACCAATCAGAGCAGGGTATGCTCTCTGAAAGGAGGAGTTTAGAACGAATCCTTTAGAACGGATCATCGAGTCGTTTGTGACACTGGGGATGAAAAGGGTAACGCTGCAGTTTAAATTATGAGCACGTTCAAGTGTTTTTTGATCTTGGATGCATGTAAATGTATTGTATGAGACCTTTAAAACAAAATTAGGCACGTTTCAAAACCATAATAGGTGCGTTTTAATAAGTGTTAAAGTAAATAAAAGATGTACATCAAAACTGAACAAAAAGTAACACTCCAAAGAACAAATAAAATTATCCAAAATAACTTAAAAAAAAAAAAAAAAAAACTTCAAATAACACAACAAAATTTGTCAGCGGTAGTTTTTTTTTTCGCCTCTAGAGGCCGCTCTCGTTCAGTATAATAACCGACACTTCCAGCAGTCAGTCATGGGTAGGGCTGGGTAAAAAAAATATCGATTCTCCCATTTTAAACCATCTTCAATTTAACGAAACGACATCCATTTGGGAAATCCCCGAATCGATTCTTAATGCGTGTGCTTTACTTGAGAGGGTGTGAATATTATCTGTAGTTCGCCTCTCGTCCTGAACATGTCGCCATCCTTCACGTTTTGAATTTTGAAAAGTTGTTAATGAACTCCACTGTTGCGCATTTACAGCGTTTTTATTTATTTTTAGTTTGTGCTTACCTTGTGTGCTCATATTTACGATAACAACGTTTGTTACTCAAAGTAAAAGTAAAAAGTAATTAAACATACTCGTGTGGGCTCTACTGTTAATGTAAATGTGTATTTCGGTAATATAGCTAAGTAGGAGGGTTTTCACTTACCAGCATTTATATTAAAACATGGATTCCATGTCTGCAAAACTAACATGTTAAATGAAATATTGTCAACTAATTGAAATCGAATCGAAACCATATAAATGAGAATCGATGGGTCGCAATACCCAGCCCTAGTGATGGGTGCCGATTTAATCAGCAGAACCTCTAGTGTCATCTAAAGCTGATCAAATCACCAAAGGGTAGTTTTCATAGAATACTTATTTGTGCAACGACGAATCACTAAGTGTGTCCAAAAATACAGTAATAAAATAAAATACATGTTAATATAAACATGTAAACGAAAACATTGAGTAGAAAATAAATGTATGAAAAAAGGTCCCTGTAGGCATAGTGTAGGATGTAAATCACCTCTACATCATGTAAGAGCATTACTGTAAATTAAAGTAAACTTTCTATTTGCTAGAAAGAAAGAAAGAAAGAAAGAAAGAATTAAGTAAACAAATGTGTTTATCATTGAACATCTTAGATTAAATTTTTAATTTTTTTTCTTTCCCCTTAACTAGTGGAACCTCCTTTCAACACGCAACCGTTCTAATCTTTTATATATTCAGAAATGATATTTTCTGTTGTCCTTCAGCACGATATATTTTACACTTGGATATCCGATATCCAGTCCAGCGTTTTCTGTTAATATCAGTCTGATGGCGACACGGGATATCAGATCACTGCGAATCTTTTACATATTACAGTAATAAATATAAGGTGTGTGTAGGACCTGGACACTTTTCCATGATGCACAATATGTACCATGATGTACAGTGTTGCAAAAAAATACAAATCGATGCTATATTTAATTTTATCTAAAATATTAGCATGTTTAATTTTTAACAATGAAATGATAAAAAAAAAAAATCATTAATCCAGCTTCTTCCAGTCATTTTGTAATTATTAAAAGAAAATATTTTTTCGAATAAAAGGAGATCAGGATGTCCGTGATACCTCAGGATGAGTGTGATGTTTCGAAAGCGATCATGAGATTTGAGATATCATCATATTACCCAGGCTTAATGTGCTGTGAGTTATGATCAAGAGCGCTTTCACTGTTAAATCACAGTGTTGAATAAGACCTAAAGAAATCTTTTCCCGACTCACCTGTGGTTTTTTTATTTTTTAAGGCTGACCCAGTAGTTTAATGTGGCTGTTTAGATCTCAGCACTGCCCCCTTGTGGCCACTCTCTGATAAAGCCGTGTGGCAGTATAAGATTATCATTTGTGCTAAAATGTCAAAATTATTGTCTAAAACGCACCTATTATGCTTTTGAAACGTGCCTAATTTTGTTTTAAATGTCTCATACAATACATTTACATGCATCCAAAGATCAAAAAACACTTTAACGTGCTCATAATTTAAACTGCAGCGTTACCTTTTTTATCCCCAGTGTCACAAACGACTCGTTCGATGATCCGTCCTAAAGGATTCATTCTAAACTCCTCCTTTCAGAGAGCATACTCTGCGCTGATTGGTCAGATGTCCCAGTCTGTCGTGATTGGTCTACCGCTGTCAGCGAGCAGCCGATGTTGACCAGAGGCGGGATTGATATATATATATATTTTTTGTTACAAACCTACGTAAGTTAGTACAGGAAGTAAAGTCTGGAATCACTAACGACTCGATTCAGCTGTTCAGAATCGATTCCTTCTTTTGAGAGTCAATAACTCCGTCTGTCGTGCGCTTTGATGTCGAAACTTCGCGGACTTTTTTACATTCCCAAACAGCTCGATAACACGCCGCATGAAAGGGAACGTCTGAAAAACCATAATAGGGGCACTTTAAAAATATCATTACGATGATGAAGAGAATCAGACTGAAGTCATCATCTCTTTATCTTTTATCATGGATGTATTTGTCGCTTTTGAAAACGGGAAGAAAACAAAAAAAGACGATTTTTTTTTTCCCCCCTAGAATTGGTCTGTTGACGGATGTTCTGAGAACGAGACGAGCACATCTCTGCGGGTTGAAGCGTTTTATTTATAGCCGCGTCGAGGACACGGTGTCGGCGTGCGTACGGATGAGATCAGCGCGGCCTTCAAAGTGTCGCACAATGAAAGCCTGTGTTCTCACACGCACTGCTGCATTTTAATCACTGTGAGGCAACAGAGAGCCACAGCACAGCTAAACACACACACACACACACACACACACACACACACACACGACTGACATGTCCTATAGATGTTCCAGGCGTCACGGCGCTTCAAGGCCGTTTAGATTTCACTGCTGTTGTGATCCTTCCGCAGTGGAAATGCACGCGCTTCTCGCTGAAAGAAACGCTTCAGGGCTGTCCGCTTCCTGCGTGTGACCGAGCCGCAGCTTTGATTCGACGCTGCTAATAAAGTTGAAACATTCCATTTTTTTTTTTTTTTTTTTTTTTTTTACGACCTACTAAAAAAAACGATTGGTTGCACCAAGAAGTGTAGTTTTATCATAGCTTTTAAAGTTCCCTCCTCCCTCCTCCCCCCTCCCTCGTCCCTCCTCGTACATGCGAAATTTACTGTAAACAGAATGTGCTCTTGTTTTTCAGAAGAGTAAAGCGGTGCATGTTTACATCTGGAAGGTGCGTAATGATTTTCTCTGCGTAAACACGTTTTGTGGTCACTGGACACGAGCATGATTGATCCCAGGGTGAGCTACACACATTTGGATATCAGGCGGCGTGAGGATTCGAAAGATCGCACAGAACGTCATGGGTCCAGTAGCGTATAATAGATTATTGGCGACGTACACGCCAGAGTATCAAAAACGTTTTTATTCTCGGCGTGATGTTTTATACTCGATTCAGACGCAGCTTGAATTCGCAGCTTTCGCGACACCCAAGGTCGCTTCGCAGATACACGCAGGTACGATGCACATCTATAAATGATACGATATTATACGTACGACGCTAAAGCACGTATTATGACGACGTACTATGTGACCAGTTCACAGAGACTATGCAAGCCTGAAGAGTTTTTAAAGAACTTGAAATGGGTTCGCAGTCGCGGATGTGATGGAGAAGTGAACTCCAGAGCTCGGGGGTCATGTGACTAGAGGCTCTCTTCCAGCCACGGTGCTAAAGTTCGTGTGTTGCTAGTAGATCTGCCGAGGAGGATCGCCGTAAGCGGGTCGGGGTGTAGTTATCATATATCGTATATTATCTTTCATCCTTGTGATCTGTTATTAAATAAAGACATCCGCGTCACTTATATTGCGAATGTATTTATATATCTCTTTATATGTAGACGTTGACACTTCCAAAAAAGATCTTCTTTCCCCTCTGATATCTGATGCGCCTTCACGTTTTTTTGTTTTTCGGCTCGTTTTGACCCGTTCCTGATCTTGGGGATTGAATCAGTGCTATGTTTATTCTTAAAATGTCATTGTTGTATGAGAGAGCAAGCAGAACAAGTGCAGAAAGTAAACGAAAAAACAAAAACAACAGATCATTTGAGTCCAAACTATTTGGAGCGGGCGTGTGTTTTAGCCGACGATGACATCGTTAGTTCCCACAAGACGCGTGTACCACGAGTGGCAGGGGAACGTTGTGCGACACGGAAGAGGTGAGGTGCCTTATTCAGATACGGGGAGAAGAAAACATCCAGGAGCAGTTCAGCAAAACGTTTAAGCAGGAAACTGGAGGAGTCTGGGTTCGGCATTCAATCGCATTCTGACTCGGACCACGGCAAACCTGCCCAGTGTGAAAACCCCACCTCAACGACTGAACGGTTCAGTGTAATGCAGTGCAGAAAAAGTATTTGCACCCATGCTTCCGTTTTTGTAACTAGTTTTAGATCTTCAAATGAAATACAGCATAAATAAGGCAAACACACAATAGTTTTTTTTTGTTTAGTTTTTTTTATTGAAGCAAAAAAAATAAAATAAAATTATCCATCACTTGCCACCAATGTGAAAAACTAATTGCCCCCATAAAATTAAAATCTGGTTGTGCCACCTTTAGCAGGAATAACTGCAGCCGAACGCTTCCGATAACTGGAGATCAGTCTTTCACTTACTTCTAGGACGAGGACTTACTCCTATGCTTTGGATCGTTGTCTTGCTGCATAATCCAGTTACGCTTTAGTGTCAATTTACGGACTGAATACCGGACATTCTCCTTTAGGATTTTCTGGTAGAGAGCAGAATGTAATTACTGCAGGTTGCCCAGGCCCTGAAGCAGCAAAGCATCCTCACACCATCACACTTCCACCACCATGCTTGACCGTAGGTGTGATGTTCTTTTTGTGGAATTCTGTGTTTGGTTTACGCCAGATGTAACAGGACTCCTGTCTTCCAAACAGTTCCACTTTCGACTCATCAGTCCACAGAACATTCTCCCAAAACATTTGAGGATCATCAAGGTGTGTTTTGGCAAAATTCAGACGAGTCTTAATGTTCTTCTGGGTTAGCAGTGGTGTTCACCTCGCCACTCTTCCATGGACGCCATTTTCCCCCAGTGTCTTTCTGATAGTGGAGTCAGGAACATTGACCTTTATTGCTGCAAGAGAGACCTGTAGGTCCTTTGATGTTGTCCTTGGCTCTTTTGTGACTTGCTGAATGAGTCATTGCTGTGTTCTTGGAGGACTTTTGGAAGGTCGTCCACTTCTGGGAAGGTTCACTACTGTGCCGAGTTTTTCCATTTGGAGATAACGGCTCTCGCTGTCGTCCTTTAGAGTCCCAGAGCCTTTGACATAGCGTTGTAACCCTTCCCAGACTGATGCATTTCACTCACCTTCTTCCTCATCATTTCTGGAATTTCTTTCAACTGTGGCACAGTGTGTTACCGGGTAAGACCTTTTAACCAGCTTCATGCTGTTGATAAAGTTTTATTGAGCTTCAATAAATAACATTATCGCTTAAAAACTGTATTTTGTGTTTACTCGGGTTGCCTTTGTTTTATCCTGTATTTTGTTTTCATTTATGAAACAATTTCATACGAGTTGTACAGAAAAACAGAAGAAATCGGGATTTCTGTGAAGAATACTTTTTCACAGTGGTGTGCCTCAGATCAGGGGTGTCCGAAGGTCCGGCGTGTACGCAGGTTTTCATTCCAACCCAGCAGGAGCCACACCTGATTCCACCTGTTTCGTCAGTTGATCTTGGCTTTCAGTAGATCCAGGCGTGGCTTCAGCTCGGTTGGAATGAAAGCCTACACCCACACGGGCCGTTTTCAGGATAGGATTGCGCACCCCTGCCTCAGACTCTACAGTTACATACGAACAGGCTCACGTTCTCAAACAGCCATCTAGATGACGGTTCAGCTCTAAGCGACTGCTATAAGGACGAGCTACAAACACTCCACCATCCTCAGCCCCTCCCCCACACACACACACATGCGCGATATGGTAGCCGGCTCTTCTTCTTTCTGTTTACGGACGTGACGTAACCACACAAAGACGAATGACGTCAACTGACATTCCCCGTGAAATCTGACCCGACAGCTCAAATTATAAATCATTATTATAAGCTTAGCGTTGCGAATCGGGGTACTGTAATGTACTTGGCGTTTCTTTGATCGATCGGTTAGTTGGATAAAAGGCCAATTTTTATTTCCGGTCATTTTTTTTTTCGTGTTCTTAACTGAAAGATGCGTGAAAGGTCATGCTAAACCAAACAAACAAACAAACAAACAAACAACAGACGCGCAGGCACAGTGTTAACTGGTAGGAGGTTGAATGTTCTGCAGTAACGCACACGTTCACTCATCTGAACACGCTGACGTTACTTTATTCCGTAAACGTACAATCACATGTTATAACCCCATTACAGTTACTGCGCTCATAAACACAATTACTTTGGTTTGTAAATAAAGATCAATAAAGCGTCAAGCGACATGTATCGATCAGAAGGATTATTTCAGTCAGGGTTATCGCGCTTCCTTTCTCTCGCGCGCTGTTTGATTGACGCGCGTGCTCGGACTCGCGCTCATGCAGTGAGGTTTAAGGCGGACTCGCTCGCCGTCAGGACGAGCGTGTATGTAAAATGGAAGTCCTGGCGTGAATCTTTAACATTTACAGATACGGATATAAAGGTAAAAATGTCATTACTGCGCTGAAGGAAACACGTCTGGAACACGTTAAACAGCACACGCGTCTGTCGCAGCGTCCGACTCGATAAGCCACGTCCATACACTCACGGGTGTGTCTGAAGCGCTCAATATAAAGCGTTCTCATGTTTCGGATGACCCGGGTCGTGCGGTTTTTCCCGCAGCGGCTCAGTCTGTTTTTTTCCGCTGCGTTTTATTCATAGGAATGCATTTTTTTCACCGTTGTGAAGCGACCTCACTGATGAGGATTATCCACCTGCCTAGTACTCCACCGTCCAGCCGAGTCATGCTAGCATTTCTGACCGATGTCAGGTTTTGCGGTGTGTCTGAAGGTCGGATACAGATGTGGTGAGGCAGACAGCGTGCGGCTACATCTGCACAGTGCGAGCACGTTAACGCGTGTTGGCTTTTGGGTCACACTGGGTAGATGGAGGGCATGTCCTGGCTTTTGTTTGTGTCTAGGCTGCCCGGTTGCCACAGCTCCATCCTCCTGGGCATCACAGCCCTGTCCTTCCAGCACGACCTAAACGACCGCTCCGCTGGAAGGATCTGAAATCAGGCGATCCTGTGAGGAGTTTGGAGTGTGTGCAGCTCAACTCAAAATGACCGGTTTGTAGAGATGAGCTAAATAATAGTCGGCACTTCATATCTACGCTGTATGCC